>NC_036652.1:3133644-3254428 GCF_002806865.2 Cucurbita pepo subsp. pepo
TAGTAGGCGCGCGTAGGTGGGTTCTCCCCTATTTTTGGGCTGCTAAACTTGGGTAGGTCTAAGCAGGAGAAATGAGTCATGCAAGAGACCGTTAAGCGGAACCTTATAATTCCAACAATTTCTCACTTGCACTAAAGTTGGTGGGACATATATCTTAGGGCAAACTCTATACTCAACTCGTCATCTCACTTCCCCTACCGAAGATGAGTCATATCTCTTAGTTCTAAACATTCTAGGTGACTCTCAAACAATTTAGCCTGTAGAGTCATTTTATATAAGTCAACAACTAATATCAAAAGTTATCTTGATCATTACCCCGAATAGACTAAAGAAACATTTTTCAAATATTTAAGAAATTATCGTAGCTATACGAGTCATTTGTTGCTATAAAAGCAAAAATAGCTTGTATACCATACTTCACAGGTAAAATTAATCTTAACATAAATTTCAAGAAATAGTGTATCAAATCTTCAATTCCATACACAATAAAAATTTCTCATAATCCATCAATATTTTGAGAAAACTTTTAATTTTACACTTATTAGTCATACCATTAGTTTAATCGATATAATCTAACCAACTGTATATTAAACGTTAATTTTCATTTATATATTAATTGTCTCCCATTCAAGAAAGATAATTAATCATTGAAGTTACTTAGGATACTATTCTTTTAATTTCATATTTGAATGATACATTATCATTTTTGAAATTTTGTACCAAATATTTGACAACAATTTTATTAACACAAAATGTACGAGACAATATTAACATTTATTATTCATAAATCTCTGTTCTTAGAATTATCCCAAATCATTCATTTAAAAATGGTTACATATTTATTTATGTTAGATTGAAAGCTTACCTCGTCCCTAAGCAATTACTTGTTTTCACACAATGATTACGTAAATATATATGTTAAATTCATTTGAATAAAGAAATTTTACTCTTTTTTTTTTTAAGCGAACATTTTGCTTTAAATGCATTCTCTTTCTAATAGACTCTAGAATGCTCAACACGAGAGAGAAAGTCACTTTAGTTACATTCTCTTCAATTTTTTGTCATAAGTTCTATTTCGAAGATCTATATCTTTTTGTTGGTACATAATTTTCCTTTTGTAGATCCATTTATATCCTGAGTTTAGACTCATCAAGAACATCTACAAATTTCTGGATTTTATGACTTTAACGTATTTATCATAACTATTCTAAGAGTAATCTAACATGACAATTCGAATTTCCATACGATTGAGGCATCTCATAATTCTTCCACTCGGATGAGACTTATCCAATTAATGACTAGGATCTACTCGACTTTCAAATTATTAACAACATTGGTTAACGATCAGTGGTTTCACTTGAAAAATATTTAATTATTTGACTTTCTTTAGAAAATTTATATTTGTGGTGCAAATACCTTTTTCTATTTAGTATTAAATAAATAACGATCTATTTTTTGGTGTATTTACTTTTGTTGTCTGTGAACTTATAGGGTGTTTTGAGTTTGTAAGTCTTCCCTAGTGTTATGTTTCTTGAATGTTTTACTTAATTTAAAGAAAATATTTTTATTTTGTAAATAAATTATTTGCGTTAGTAGTAACTTCCATGATTTGGTCTTTCGACGAGTGGGAGTTACAAGTTGGAATTAGAGCTTAGGTTTTAGGTTCTGTAGACCGTCTAGGATTGACAATATGGATCTCTCTAGTTCTAGTTCGGCTCAGTTGTATCTCCCTTCGGTTAGGTAAGTGGTATATAAGTAAGTTGTGTGAAGTGTATGTTTAGACATCAGTACCTCCACCAAATCCGACAGTACCACCAAGTACAGTAGTCTTGATAGAGACACCACCTAAAGTAATACCACATGATAAACATTTTATGATTGAAGAGAGTGGGTACTTACATGATTCGATGAGACATGAACCACATACTTCTAAAAGTAGAGTGGTAGATCTTGAGGCAGCTGAACGGTGGTTGGAGTCTATTGAAACGAAGTTTAGATACGCGAACAACCCGAAAAGCTACAAGGTTCAATGTGCCACGTATATGCTAGCAGGACCAATTTATTTTTTGCGAAAATAAAAAAGTCTAATATGGATACTAGTGGAGGTCCAATTTCTTGGTCGGCATTTAAACAAGAGTTTTGTGAAAAATATTACCCTACTTTAGTGCAATTTCGTAATCGGGATAATGTTTTTGGAGTTGAAGCAAGGTAATCTATCAGTGGACGAATATGATATATAGTTTACACAATTATCTAGATTTTTTCCTCATTTGGTTGGTACCGAAGAGAGAACACAAAGCTCTTTATCAAAAGTTTGAGGCTAGAGATTCAGGGTTAAGTATCAGTACATGCATCTTATGATTTTCTTACCACTTTTAAAGTTGCTATTAAATTTGATATAAATACTCCAAGAAGTGACTGTAGTTCTCATAGTCAGGTGCAAGTGGGGAGTAAGCGGAGTATACTTAGATGTCTTATGGATCCCAACAGTAGGCAGTATCATGATATATTGATCGTTGACCTCCAAGAATGTGCCGAAATGCGATATCCGAACGTAGTAAAAATTGAGAGAATTTTCTCAGGAGGTGGAGGTGGTCAAACAAGTGCTAGTTGTCAGAATCAAGCATGAGGTAAAGCCTACGCTGCAACTAGCAAAGTAGTGGAGGATTTCAGTACTGTGGTGACAGGTACTTTACATCTGTGTGGATATTATGCTTACACTATATTTGATTCAGGTTCTACACATTCTTTTATTTTGTTTAAGTTTGTTCATCAAGCTCAACTTGAACTGGAGTCTTTAGGCTATGAGCTATCGGTATCTACATCATCGGGAATAATATTGATGACTTGTGAAAGAGTGAAAGTTGACAGAGCAATAGTGTCTAGGCAAGCTTATATGTGGTTGTTGATGATATTAGATATATATGATTATGACATTATCTTGGATATGAATAGACTATTTGCACGTCATGCCAATATTGATTCTTACAAAAGAAAAAAATAAATAATAAATAAATAATAATAATATTTTGACCTCCTATGGGAAAGAGCTTTTAATTTGAGGGTGCGCGCTCAATTCTATAAACTCCACAAATAAGTGTACGTAACTTATAGCAATGCTATATTGGGTGACCTCTTGAGAATGTTCTCATGAAACGTGTAAGTGAAGACAAAGCAACTGTAAAGCACTCGGGATAGTTTGTGGGGATAATCTTCACTCTTAAAAGCGAGAAGTATGCAACACATCATGTCGTAGAAAAGTGTCGGAGCTATCAGGCGCTGAATCTAAATTCAAATCTTGGGCATGAGACAATACAAAGCAAGTAATAAATTGTAGAGATATTCCCTAATTTAGATTGAGAATTTTGGGTGCATTACACCTATACTCAAAATAATCTCCCACCACTACTGACCGTAAATTTTTTACTTAACTTAAGAGTCGCCACCGTGTACATATCATGAACATTTAATGTAGAAATGCCTCCGGTGAAACTTTATAATAAAACCTAAGTTTGTCCTTTCATGTCACTTCTAATATTTTTGAAATAAAACAATACAAATTGAATTAATAAGAAAAATAACATAGAGCAAAATGCCCTATACTGACCTATATTCTAAATGGAAATGCGCTTACCTATACTAACCTATAGTTTACTAAATTCAAATTACGAAACTATCCTAACCATATATCATAGTCTCATAATTGTAATGCCACCGTCAGTTGTACAAGCGAGCCTTGTTTTTACTTGAAAAATAGGGTAGCACATGGCTTGTGTATTTTAATAAATACTTAGTAAGCGACCCCGTTATCGGAGTTAGATGCAAACACATATAGTTTCATGCATGAGACCTATCATAACAATCTATCTTTCTAGGGCGGCTATCCTAACGGACAACTTGGATGTGTACTTAATTTCCCTACACATAGTTTATAGTGTGAGTATGGACCACCAGTCGGTTTGCACACCTTCTGGACCCCTTTCTGGTCGGACGAGCATTCTCTGGTAGCTGTTGATGCCAGGCACCCATTAGGAGTAGCGACCTTCACAACAATATTATAGTAAACATAATGATCGTTCTCCTGCATCGTAGCGTACGCGTCTGTACTATCGTGAAGAAATAGGGTATCCCCTGATGCATGAACACACAATAATGCATGAGATCCCAACATCTTTTCATTTTAATTATCATTAATATAACTCTGCTAGCTTCTTGTTCATATTATATCATTTTTCATATAACTTCTCATAACATTTCTTATATCATTTATCATAACTCTCACGCGTATTCCGGAGTTGTATTTCATGATAATTTGTCGTTTTGCATATCAATCATAGCATATCATTAATATCACATATAAATCATATCATAAAGTTTTCATGGTTTTAGACATAACAANTTAAATTAAATTATTTGAGGATAATAATTAAGATGATAGTTCAACAAATTCAAGAACATAAATTAAATTAAAATTTTATTACTTAAAATTTATTTTAATAATGTTACCTAATAAAAATAAACTAATAAATATATATATTTTTTGAAGTAATTTAAGAACTACTAAATCTAAGTTGTGTTTCTCCGAATGATAAGAAAATTAAATCATAAGAGTTCGTTTATTAGGTTCAGGCAATAGAACTCTTCTATCCATATTTATAATACACGGCTAATACTAAAATAAGGTTCGTCTATTCTAAGCAACTAGGAGGTTCAACCACACCAGAGGCAGTTCCTTTGGCATCTTTGCATGAAGCTTTAGCGGTTTGATTATTATAAGTCACTTTAATGTTTTCCAAGCTTAATCCAGTGCAAGGATTTGTTGGGCTACAATCAAAGTTGACTCCTATTTCAGTGGCTGATGTTCCCTTGATATCTTCGTAAGTTACTTCGCTAATTTTTACTCCTGAATCCTATTCATGCAAATAAGAACAATCAAAATATGGTATGAAAACTAAATAAGGACAACTATTCGAGATCTTTTACGTAAAAAAAAAGAAAAAAAAAGCAATAAAAGCTTATGATGAGCAAAATGGATAATATTACACTCTTTTCAAGATATGTGAGAGTTACATTGTCCACAACAATTCAAAGTATTAGCCTAACACACGTCATGAACAAAATAAATTCTAATCCGTTGAAGATAAAAGAAATCAATTACGTAGGAAATTAAAAATCTAAGCTCTATTAATCAAATATAAAGAGAAATATAGTTGGTAAGAAGTTAACCGGTCGAGGATTAATGAAAAAATGTACCTGACCGGGGCAACCTTGGTCGTGTGGACAGTAATTTTGATCAATTATGATAGGGTTCTCCACATTATCCAAAATAATGTGTTGAAAATGAATATTCGTAGCGAACCCATTGCTCGGTCTTCCCCAAGACTTAATCCTCACTCCATTCGTAGTCCCGACAAAAGTTGATGATGTAACTGTCACATTTTTCACTCCAGGCTCATCCGCCGACTTCCCCAAACTCCCAACGCTACAAACATATATTCAACAAAATACCAAATTTTTGAGGAGGTTTCATTTTCTCAATTCATATTAATATTAGGTAACTGCATTCATTATTTTCATAAGTAAAAGGAAAATAGTTAAAATCACTTTGTCCANAGTTTATAGTGTGAGTATGGACCACCAGTCGGTTTGCACACCTTCTGGACCCCTTTCTGGTCGGACGAGCATTCTCTGGTAGCTGTTGATGCCAGGCACCCATTAGGAGTAGCGACCTTCACAACAATATTATAGTAAACATAATGATCGTTCTCCTGCATCGTAGCGTACGCGTCTGTACTATCGTGAAGAAATAGGGTATCCCCTGATGCATGAACACACAATAATGCATGAGATCCCAACATCTTTTCATTTTAATTATCATTAATATAACTCTGCTAGCTTCTTGTTCATATTATATCATTTTTCATATAACTTCTCATAACATTTCTTATATCATTTATCATAACTCTCACGCGTATTCCGGAGTTGTATTTCATGATAATTTGTCGTTTTGCATATCAATCATAGCATATCATTAATATCACATATAAATCATATCATAAAGTTTTCATGGTTTTAGACATAACAATCCTGATCCTAAGCATATCTTCAACAAATCATATCATAAAACATATCAATTCATCAAATACAACATAAAAATCACATCACATAACATTTACATATAATTTCATAACAACTTTCATATACGAGCTTATGACACATGCGAAGATGCAAGCACGTATCATCATACAACACACAATTATAACCAAACTACGGTAGGACCACTTACTTAGTTGACCTTATCCCGCGATCTCCCTAATTCAAATATGTTTGCTTCCGTTCCTCGAAAATACACCAAATCATCGTCGGTTGTCGTTTCCTATTGGAATATCTGTTCCGTTTCGTTAGTAACTTAATAACTATTAATTCAATTGAACTTAAATTGAGAAATTTACCCTTATACAGGTCTTACTTGCTTTAAAAAGGTCAGATTCAGCTTCACAACGGACGAAATGATGGAAAATGATTGGTTTTTCTTTATCGAGCCGAGAGGAACGAATTTTAAGACGCTGACCCGAAATTCTCATGCATTCAAAATAATGAAAACAATCTTTCACCCATCCCCACAATTTACAAATATGTAATTATCTCTTAGTATTTTTCAAAAACATTTCAAGAACTTTGATGAATCAATTAGTGACTAACACTCTATGTACCAAACTTCTTATTTAAGCTTTGACATAAAAGGTAATTTGGGATCTTAAAAGCCAACAACATGCCTAAACGATACATTTTCTTTTCTTAGATCTTGTGTTTCTTTTTCCTTTTCTTTTCTTTTCTTCTTATTTTTTTAATATTTCTTCCCCTTTTACTCTTAATTTCTCAACTCTTTCCTATTTATAATTTTTATTATTTTTCTTTTTTAATAGTATTTGTTGGAGGAAGGTCTTACCTCCGCTATTAAGGAATACTCTCTTCTATTGTTGTGAGGCTTTTGGAAGCACGAAGGAAAGGGAGGAGAGCCTATGTTCAAAGTAGACAATATCATACTCTATACTCTGCACAACACTTGTTCATCTAACGGTTTTTTCATTTTTTTTAATGAGTAAAAGTTTATATAATTTTATTAAATTAAATTATTTGAGGATAATAATTAAGATGATAGTTCAACAAATTCAAGAACATAAATTAAATTAAAATTTTATTACTTAAAATTTATTTTAATAATGTTACCTAATAAAAATAAACTAATAAATATATATATTTTTTGAAGTAATTTAAGAACTACTAAATCTAAGTTGTGTTTCTCCGAATGATAAGAAAATTAAATCATAAGAGTTCGTTTATTAGGTTCAGGCAATAGAACTCTTCTATCCATATTTATAATACACGGCTAATACTAAAATAAGGTTCGTCTATTCTAAGCAACTAGGAGGTTCAACCACACCAGAGGCAGTTCCTTTGGCATCTTTGCATGAAGCTTTAGCGGTTTGATTATTATAAGTCACTTTAATGTTTTCCAAGCTTAATCCAGTGCAAGGATTTGTTGGGCTACAATCAAAGTTGACTCCTATTTCAGTGGCTGATGTTCCCTTGATATCTTCGTAAGTTACTTCGCTAATTTTTACTCCTGAATCCTATTCATGCAAATAAGAACAATCAAAATATGGTATGAAAACTAAATAAGGACAACTATTCGAGATCTTTTACGTAAAAAAAAAGAAAAAAAAAGCAATAAAAGCTTATGATGAGCAAAATGGATAATATTACACTCTTTTCAAGATATGTGAGAGTTACATTGTCCACAACAATTCAAAGTATTAGCCTAACACACGTCATGAACAAAATAAATTCTAATCCGTTGAAGATAAAAGAAATCAATTACGTAGGAAATTAAAAATCTAAGCTCTATTAATCAAATATAAAGAGAAATATAGTTGGTAAGAAGTTAACCGGTCGAGGATTAATGAAAAAATGTACCTGACCGGGGCAACCTTGGTCGTGTGGACAGTAATTTTGATCAATTATGATAGGGTTCTCCACATTATCCAAAATAATGTGTTGAAAATGAATATTCGTAGCGAACCCATTGCTCGGTCTTCCCCAAGACTTAATCCTCACTCCATTCGTAGTCCCGACAAAAGTTGATGATGTAACTGTCACATTTTTCACTCCAGGCTCATCCGCCGACTTCCCCAAACTCCCAACGCTACAAACATATATTCAACAAAATACCAAATTTTTGAGGAGGTTTCATTTTCTCAATTCATATTAATATTAGGTAACTGCATTCATTATTTTCATAAGTAAAAGGAAAATAGTTAAAATCACTTTGTCCAAGAACAAAAGATTTCTAAAACGGTGTTTTAATTCATTCAAAATCCAATTTTATATTTGATTGTATAATTCCTAATTAATTTATCATACAAACAAAATAATTTCAAAAAATAATTTTATTGTCACCTACCTGATCCCGTGTCCAGGTCCACATGTAATATTTTCTATCCATAAGTTAGTGGTCCCTGGACCAATTGAGATGCAGTCGTCACCTGTGCCAATGTTGGAGCTGAGGATAGTCACGTCTGATGATTCCTCCACATGGATGCCATCAGTGTTTGGACTATTGCCAGCATCTGAGACCTTCACTCCTTGAATGTTCACATTTTGGCAACCATGCACCACGATGTTGAACATTTGGCTATTAATCGAAGTTAATCCATTGATTATTACGTTTTGTGAATTTTCTATCTCGAGATTCTACAAATTTAAAACAATCAAGAGCTAGAATTAATACAAATATAAATCAATATGGTAATTTTTATATCTAGCCAACTTAAATAATGTATACCGTGGCTCCATCAGGGCAATTATTCCCTGAGAGTTTACAGTTCCATATGCCAGATCCTTGCCCGTCAATAACACCGCCATAAATGGAAAGCCCATTTACGTTTTGAAACTCAATCCAAGTTTTAGTTTTAGCTAGAACTTGAATGTCTGAGGAAGCCACAAGAGTGCCATCCATGCGAATAGTAATTACATTGTTCTTACAAGGTCCCTTAAAGCTCCCACTTTGAATGTAGAATGTGCCTTTGGGCACGTTAATAGTAGCTGGTCCCGACGAGTCACAAGCCTTAGCCCATACTGTTTGAAGCACAGGTGAAGCATCGGTCTTTCCATCAGGCTTCGCTCCGAAACTAACAATATCTAATATTAATTCATCAGCCATGGCATGGTTCAAAAACAGAAGTAGCCAAAGAGAAAGAAGAAACATTAAGTTTCCATAAAGAGCCATATGAATACTAACTTGTACAAATATTTTTGAGAAGGTGAGAGAAGAAAAGAAAGGAGAACTGATGGAAAAATGGAAGAGCTATCGAGTGATATTTATAGGCTAATGCATGCTTCAAGTCGTTTAAAACCGACTTAAAGNATTATTTTTCTTTTTTAATAGTATTTGTTGGAGGAAGGTCTTACCTCCGCTATTAAGGAATACTCTCTTCTATTGTTGTGAGGCTTTTGGAAGCACGAAGGAAAGGGAGGAGAGCCTATGTTCAAAGTAGACAATATCATACTCTATACTCTGCACAACACTTGTTCATCTAACGGTTTTTTCATTTTTTTTAATGAGTAAAAGTTTATATAATTTTATTAAATTAAATTATTTGAGGATAATAATTAAGATGATAGTTCAACAAATTCAAGAACATAAATTAAATTAAAATTTTATTACTTAAAATTTATTTTAATAATGTTACCTAATAAAAATAAACTAATAAATATATATATTTTTTGAAGTAATTTAAGAACTACTAAATCTAAGTTGTGTTTCTCCGAATGATAAGAAAATTAAATCATAAGAGTTCGTTTATTAGGTTCAGGCAATAGAACTCTTCTATCCATATTTATAATACACGGCTAATACTAAAATAAGGTTCGTCTATTCTAAGCAACTAGGAGGTTCAACCACACCAGAGGCAGTTCCTTTGGCATCTTTGCATGAAGCTTTAGCGGTTTGATTATTATAAGTCACTTTAATGTTTTCCAAGCTTAATCCAGTGCAAGGATTTGTTGGGCTACAATCAAAGTTGACTCCTATTTCAGTGGCTGATGTTCCCTTGATATCTTCGTAAGTTACTTCGCTAATTTTTACTCCTGAATCCTATTCATGCAAATAAGAACAATCAAAATATGGTATGAAAACTAAATAAGGACAACTATTCGAGATCTTTTACGTAAAAAAAAAGAAAAAAAAAGCAATAAAAGCTTATGATGAGCAAAATGGATAATATTACACTCTTTTCAAGATATGTGAGAGTTACATTGTCCACAACAATTCAAAGTATTAGCCTAACACACGTCATGAACAAAATAAATTCTAATCCGTTGAAGATAAAAGAAATCAATTACGTAGGAAATTAAAAATCTAAGCTCTATTAATCAAATATAAAGAGAAATATAGTTGGTAAGAAGTTAACCGGTCGAGGATTAATGAAAAAATGTACCTGACCGGGGCAACCTTGGTCGTGTGGACAGTAATTTTGATCAATTATGATAGGGTTCTCCACATTATCCAAAATAATGTGTTGAAAATGAATATTCGTAGCGAACCCATTGCTCGGTCTTCCCCAAGACTTAATCCTCACTCCATTCGTAGTCCCGACAAAAGTTGATGATGTAACTGTCACATTTTTCACTCCAGGCTCATCCGCCGACTTCCCCAAACTCCCAACGCTACAAACATATATTCAACAAAATACCAAATTTTTGAGGAGGTTTCATTTTCTCAATTCATATTAATATTAGGTAACTGCATTCATTATTTTCATAAGTAAAAGGAAAATAGTTAAAATCACTTTGTCCAAGAACAAAAGATTTCTAAAACGGTGTTTTAATTCATTCAAAATCCAATTTTATATTTGATTGTATAATTCCTAATTAATTTATCATACAAACAAAATAATTTCAAAAAATAATTTTATTGTCACCTACCTGATCCCGTGTCCAGGTCCACATGTAATATTTTCTATCCATAAGTTAGTGGTCCCTGGACCAATTGAGATGCAGTCGTCACCTGTGCCAATGTTGGAGCTGAGGATAGTCACGTCTGATGATTCCTCCACATGGATGCCATCAGTGTTTGGACTATTGCCAGCATCTGAGACCTTCACTCCTTGAATGTTCACATTTTGGCAACCATGCACCACGATGTTGAACATTTGGCTATTAATCGAAGTTAATCCATTGATTATTACGTTTTGTGAATTTTCTATCTCGAGATTCTACAAATTTAAAACAATCAAGAGCTAGAATTAATACAAATATAAATCAATATGGTAATTTTTATATCTAGCCAACTTAAATAATGTATACCGTGGCTCCATCAGGGCAATTATTCCCTGAGAGTTTACAGTTCCATATGCCAGATCCTTGCCCGTCAATAACACCGCCATAAATGGAAAGCCCATTTACGTTTTGAAACTCAATCCAAGTTTTAGTTTTAGCTAGAACTTGAATGTCTGAGGAAGCCACAAGAGTGCCATCCATGCGAATAGTAATTACATTGTTCTTACAAGGTCCCTTAAAGCTCCCACTTTGAATGTAGAATGTGCCTTTGGGCACGTTAATAGTAGCTGGTCCCGACGAGTCACAAGCCTTAGCCCATACTGTTTGAAGCACAGGTGAAGCATCGGTCTTTCCATCAGGCTTCGCTCCGAAACTAACAATATCTAATATTAATTCATCAGCCATGGCATGGTTCAAAAACAGAAGTAGCCAAAGAGAAAGAAGAAACATTAAGTTTCCATAAAGAGCCATATGAATACTAACTTGTACAAATATTTTTGAGAAGGTGAGAGAAGAAAAGAAAGGAGAACTGATGGAAAAATGGAAGAGCTATCGAGTGATATTTATAGGCTAATGCATGCTTCAAGTCGTTTAAAACCGACTTAAAGTTGAAATGATTTAAAAAATATTATTATAATTAAAAGATTTAATTTGACAAAATTTAGATAACTCCAAATATTTTACATTCGATGTTAAGGGTTATAAATTTTCATAAAAGTATTCAATAAAAACTAAACTTATTAGTAAAGAATGTGTGCATCAAATTTGCAAGAGCAATTTCGAGAAACCTGTTGACAATTATGTTATTTACCAACCATTGAACTTGCATGATTGTGTTGCATTTATGGGTTGTTTCTACTTCCATTTTTGGGCAACTTTTAAACTTCCTACCATAATAAGAAGTTCTTATGGTGTGTTTGACCTATTTTGGATAGACATCCTAAATAAAGTCTTGATGAAGATGTAGGTGATATTCAGAATATTCAACACACTACCATATACGAAATATACGAAATATTATGGAAAGTCTTTTAACTTTTTATTTGTAAATATATCACATAATTTCTGAATGTAACAATTTTTTTTTTTTGGACTCTATCAATGATATAACATTTTTATAGTTTATCAATATTGTAACACCCAAGTTACAATGAGGTATTAAATACCTATATTTCCTATCGAACCCAAATTTCTGAGATTTTATTGAGAGGCTTTAAGGATAGAAATTTTAAGATAGTGTAGAAGAGAAAAATACTTGGAAAAGTCCTACAAACTCAAGAAAAGTACAAAAGAAAAATGTTGAAAAATTAGAAAAGGGGTCCAAGGCAACACCAAAGGGGTATTTTGGTCATTTTTCCCTCCTTAATTAGGGAAATGTAAAGAAAAGAAAAAGAAAAAGAAAAGAAAAGAAAAGAAGGGGCCAGTTAAAAATGATAACACANGAGAAGAAGGAAGGTTCTAGAGAATAGAGAGAGACCGAGAAGTAAGCGCCACAGCTCCTATCCGGTCACGAGGAGTCTGATTTTTGCCGAGCTTTCTTCACAAATCCTTCATGGACATTTGAATCGTACAAAATTGTCAGGAAACGAAGAAAATCCGAAGGTAAGTTCTTGAAATTTTGTTTTAGCATTTCCCTCAAATATGTGAGAAATATTGGGAGTAAGGTTTTGAAAGTTGAGTATGTTAATCTAGGGAGGATGGCGCTCATAATCTTTGAACGGAGTCCGTTGATTCCGATTATAAGTAGGAGTTCCGTGTTGAGATTTATGCCATAAAGCCTCGTAATTAATTATTTAGTTTTTAATAATAATTTATATTATTTTATTTGTAATTTAATTGTTATCCATTGTATGAAANGGAGGATCATGTTCAAGTAATAACTAAAAAGGTCTATAGTATATGGATAAGGTTGGGTGCCTTATCTTGGTAACACTATTGATACGGTCCGCTTTGTAAATGTTACAAATAATTTGATCCAAATCATTCATGTAGAGACATGTGAGTGGATGTAAGGACCGGCTGACGCGATGGCTTTAAAAGGCGGGTAAATTTTTTTATCTCGATAAAACCATTAAAATTTAAAACATAATTTACATTATACCACAATAGCGTGTGCACATTANGACTCTCTGAAAGTTTGTCCTTTAATTTTCATGGGTGAGAATGACTCTCTTAGGGGATTTAATATGCCTACTATTTTGGAGACTTGACCAAATAGGGAGTTGAGAACATAATATCNACTACAAAGTCTGCTCCCGACCTCGACCAGCTCCTTATCACCTGGAAAAAAAATGGNAGAATTCACTCCTTTCCATACAAGGAGAGTAGATGAGTTGCTCTCTTACGTACTGATTTCAGGACTTGAACAATGGGGCCCCACACTCTCATTGGCGCGAGAGGGACGTGGTTTATCATTGGATCATAAACAAATTGTTCATTAGAGAATCAGTGGTACTNAATTCTTTGTTCTTGATTGTTCTTGATCTTGTTCTTGTTGTAAGTACTTAGACCCCTCTAATTCTTGTTCTTGANCCCCAGCTATAATTATGAACAACTTGTGAAGGATCGACTTGCTTGTAATGATTATATCAATGGACATAACTTGTCCTACCGTGCATAAGAGTGTAACTTTAGGTCTATAGTGGAGTGACGTAGAGTTAATGAATGGAAATTGATTAATTAAAAAGTTTAATTAATTAATTTTATATCATTGGAACTTATAATCGGTAGGTCCATAAAGCCTCCTTGCTAGTTCATAGTATCAGTGAAATGTTCAATTGATATTTAATATATTAGATATAAATGAGAAAATAAATTTAATTTGAAATGTCAAATTAATATTTAATATATTAGATATATTAAATAAATAAAGAAAATATATTTAATTTGAAGGGTTCTAATTAATATTTAATATATTAGATATGTTAATATAAATGGAGAAAAATATATTAATTTTAAGTGTTAAAATTAATATTTAATATATTAGATATATTAAAGGAAAAATATATTTATTAGTTTTGATATAATTAAATATTAAATCAATTAATGTATTTTAACACCGTAAATAAAAATATATTTAAAATTTGAATGAGATTCAAATTAGTTAAATACATATTAGGATATCTTGTAGTATCTAAATATGATTTGTATAAGGTATAATATCCTAATATATTAAATATGTAAATATATTATTTGGCAAATATTCTCCGAGAGTCCTTGTAAATAGGACCCTCGGGTTGAGCCAAAGACACATCAATCTCTCCCACTTTCTTTGGAGAATGAAATTACATCTCGAGAGAATTCTTGAAACTCTTGTTCTCCAATCCATTTAGGATTTTCTTTCAAGAGGCTCCCACAAGCCTTGACCTTGTCTTCGAGTCATAGTAAGGAAAATTTTGTGGAATGTTGAAGAACTTCTGCATGGTTGGAATACTCCGAGGAATTTTGCAAGCTAGGGTTTCTACAAAGGTAGAGTTCTTACTCTCCTATTTATTGCTTTGTTTTAATTCTTAATAAAAATAAAAAAGGTTCCCAATGCTTCCGCAACGTGGATGAAGAGTTCATTCCCTTCATTCCGATGTTCATCAAAAGAGGTAGGTATTGATGTTTCTTGCCAACTTTGGACTAAGTTAATTATCTATGTGATTAGAAATAAATTACAAGAAAAATACATACCGGTGGATGGATATATATTCGACAAATCTTGTGAAGGAATCGTATTAATCCAAGTTATGTAGAAAGAAATATGAAAATAGAAAATAATTGATCTTCTGAAAATCGCAGTGTTGAGGAGGAATAAGACGAACGACGGGGGGACACATTTCAGGTGTTGAGGAGGAAAGAAAGGACGGGTGCATTGGTGGAGAAAAAATAAAGAAAATATTATGTCAGGCAGGACTCGAAGGCCGGTTACCCAATAACCTGCGTGCATCCCGAAAAGATGATCTGACCCAACTGAGCGTAAGAAAAATCAAACTCCCAGCGAGTGCCCAAAGTTTCAAACTCATGCCCTCGACCTTGGTGGACCATTCAGGTTGCGCCATGTGGGAACACCTTATTGCGTGCCCTCCCCCTCAGGCGCGCCCGTACGCGTGTGTATTTGTGCACGTGGGGCCTGTGAACCAACACATGAGGTTCCCCTTTTAACCTGATTTGACTCCTGTTCGATTGTATTTCGTCCCAATTTTGATGCATACTAGCCTAAATTTGACTTGATTCATGGCCTATTAGAGAGCTTTCAAGAAATTTGGGTCTCCCAACTAGTGGAAAAACAAGTTTCAAAAGGCAAGCTTCATTCGAGTAAGTGACAATTTGGATTTGAGGCAGGTAATACTAGTAGAGATCGCTAGGACAAGCTAGTATGCAAGCATGATGGACCTTAGGTGTTTAGAACATGTGTAATTATGACACACACTATAAAATTACGAAATTTCCCTTAGAGCAAGGGAATTGAGAAGCATGTCTAATTAATGTTTTCCGATGTGGTATGATAGAGGAAGGGATATTCTGATCTGTTCTTTGGGTGATTGATGGATGTTATCTCCCTATTGAGCTTGTTTGATTGTTGATCGTGTGCATGATTTATGTCATGACTTTCGTGCATTAAGGCTTGGTAGGAATACCTTCTTAAATAATATATATGAATGGATAGACATGATTTATGTATTAGAGACGGTTGCTAGTTATATTTTTTTCTAGTAGAGCAGACATCAAGATCACAGCTAAGATTAGAGTGCTATAATTAGTGTGGTTTACATGTAGAATCAAAGGTTAGATCTATGTGCACCTAGGGATTGATTAAGCTGAGAGAGTAACCTAGAACGTCCTGAAAATTGAGAAAATGGAATTTAAACCGCATGAATGCTCCAACAACCTAGTAAACCTCCATAGTGTATTAACATGATTTGAATAGCCTACAGAATCGCGAAACAAGTTGAGTTACTATTGAGTGTAGAGTCGAGATAGGGTCGATGCTCTAATCTCATTAAACCAGATCTTGAGAAGAACTAGGGACTACATGGATAGTTAGCTCAAGACATAGACTCCTATTGAGTGTAGAAACAGATGAATACTGTAAACCAGTCCTGGTTGGACTAGGGATTACACAAGTAGGCGGAGAGCCCCTATTGAGTGTAGAAATGGGTGAACCTATAAACCAGTCCTTCTTTGGTGGACTAGGGACTACACGAGTAGGTGTCAAGATTAGAGCTCCTATTGAGCGTAAAAACGAGTTAAGGTCGATGTTGCGACTTCATAAACGGTCTTGGTAGAGATCAGGGACTACGGGGGTAAGTGGTTTAGCATGAACAATTCGATTAAGTGTAGAAACGGGTCAAGGTCAACACAGTGACGCCGTAAACTAGTTTCGACAAGGGACTAGGGACTAGACGAGTTGATGATCAGTGAGGAATCAATTGGATCTTCGTATAGACAAAAAGAAAGCCGTGAGAATCTACTTGGAGAAGAAAATGATGAGAGCCTACCTACAAATAGGTTTCTGATTGAGTATATTTTTATACTGGCCCCTTTTTTTTTCTTTCTTTTTCAAGTAGGAGTCGAATTGTTATAGAGGGGTGTGTTTGGAAGCGTCCATTAATTTTGAAATTTGTGGCATTTTTTATTTTGTTTTATATTTTCTTTCTAAGGATTTAATTTTGGTGTTGTTTTATCTGATTTTTAACATCTATTTTATTTTGTGGCATTTTTTAAATTTATTTATTTTAACTTTCGTCTTTTTAGTCTCGAAAGTTGGGGGCATCGGTTATGGGGTTACTGTTAGGAATCACGACTCTCCACAAGGGTGTGATATTGTCCACTTTGAGCATAAGTTCTCATGACTTTGCATTGGGCTTCTCGAGAAGGCCTCATTATCAATGGTATCAATGGAGATATATTTCTACTCTCATGACTTTGCTTTGGGCTTCCCGAAAAGGCCTCGTTATCAATGGTATCAACTTTTGGGGATTCTATTGACATAGCTAATGACATGACTTTGATACCATGTTAGGAATCAAGACTCTCCACAATGGTATGATATTGTCCATTTTGAGCATAAGCTCTCATGGGTTTGTTTTGGGCTTCCCTAAAAGGCCTCGTTATCAATGGAGATGTAATCCTTACTTATAAACCTATGATCATCCCTAAATTAACCAATGTGAGACTCCCTCCCAATAATCCTCAATAGTTACCCTCAACTAGATTCTATGACGATGTGAGGACTAGTAGTTAGTGAACTTTTCTTAGTAATGGGTCCGCAAATGTTGGTAGTAGATTTTGAGGAGCTTGATCTACGAGAGTCATACCTTGAGTACACTTGTGCCAAAGATAGGCTTCATGTGACGACAATCAAGGAATCTTCAACTATTTGTTGGTCTAGGATGTACCCATAGGGAGAGATGACATGACGGAAGTAGATTGGCAAGCTGTAACAATAGTTATTTGAAGAAAAAAATACTTTAGATATGTAACGACCCTAGATTTCAAACATAAATATACTTCATCAATAAAAGTACCGTCATGGTCTTACGTGTTCAAAACATAGTTCAAAAATGAAATTGAAAACGATAATGAAATAAATTTAAAAACATGAAATGCATAACCTATTCTACCCTAATTCTAAAAAATGAAATAGGCTAGTTCTAAAAAATGAAATATGCTTCTAGCCTATGCACGTGTCATTGTCTCTGCTTTACGATGCTACTATCAACCATATATGGGCACCTTGACTTTACTTAAAAATTGATGTAGTACACGGCCTGAGTATTTCAAAGAATACTCAGTAAGTGACCCCATTATAGTGGCTGTGAAGAATGAAAACACATGCAATAATGTTCTAGGGATCTATCATTAAAACATCCTAGGGGTGACCTCCAGTCCGGACTAAGTTGGATGTGTAGTACTTTCCTACACACGACCTAAATGTGCGAGCATGTATCTTCAAGCGATTCGCACCCCCCTGAACCCATCATAGTCGAGCTAGTTGCCCATAGAAACGTCTGGAGGTCAGCAGACCCCTGAGTATTATGCGCGGTATGATCACCATCATCATCGTAGTGTATGCGTCCATACTCATCTTCATAAAAGGGAAAGTATCCCAATGCTTATGTACATAGAGAAACGCATGAGGTCCCTATAGTTTCTCGTCTTTAGAATGTCTTTATGACACATCCTTTTTCATCCTTATATTACTAATAGTAATATATGTGCATTAGCTTTCCATCTTAACATCATAAACAACATTTTGTAGGGTTGTGTCTTAGGTCGAATCATCGACATAATGCAATATGCATCTCAACTTAATATGGAACATAACGTCATATTAAGGAAATAACGACATGCATCATCATCATACATCGTTATCACAACACTATCAAAATACAACATAATCATCATAACACATCATAAAACTCATACAAATCATCATACGTCATAATTATAAAGCAAAAAGGACACGTGCCAATGCCACTAGGCATATGTCTGTTAGTCCCACATCGGCTAATTTAGGGAATGATCAGGGTTTATAATCAAGGAATACTCTCTCCATTGGTGTGAGGCCTTTTGGGGATTTACCAATCGATTGGCACGACCACGACTCTCTGGAGTCTAAGTCATTTTTTACTATGCCTCGAGGAGGCTTGACTCATTTTTTAGGGCATGATTCTGATACCATATTAGATGAATACGACTCTCTGGAGTCTAAGTCATTTTTTACTATGCCTCGAGGAGGCTTGACTCCTTTTCTTTTAGAATTCTTTGTTCGACATTTGAGGCGAGGCTAGCACCAAGTTTAGGGCATGATTCTGATACCATGTTAAACGAACATGACTCTCCACAATGGTATGTATGATATTGTCCACTTCGAGCATAAGCTCTCATGACTTTGCTTTGGGCTCCCCAAAAGGCTTCATATCAATGGAGAGAGTATTTCTTGATTATAAACCAATAATCATTCCTTAAATTAGCCGATGTGAGACTTTCATCATCCAACACTCTGTACTTTGTTCCCAACAAATTTTCCTGTCTTTCATTCATCTCTCATGACTCCTACCCTTCACCTTCTTCACTTCCATGGTGTTATCCACCTCCAACATACCTAGAAACGTAGATCTATTGAGGTTTTAGCGAATTGGAGGTGGGTTTCTGAGAGTGTACCGTTGTACCCTTGGGTTGTAGTTACATTTTAAATTTGGACTTAGGAAAACCTAGTATCCAGTACGACCAAATGCTCTAGTTGGCGTTGCGGCCCAATCTTTACTCATGAGTCCGACAAGAATGTATTCGACCAACCGAGTATATTTGCAAAGCTAACTTAGGCGATGTGCTTATTGAGTGGGGTCACTTATTGGTTGGCTCAGCTCAGGCCGTGTGCTTATTGGTTGACTGAGCTCCTATAGTCGGGTCACTTATTGAGTATTCTTTGAAATACTGAGGCCGTGTTTGTATAGTTGACGAAGACATCGCAATCAAAGACCATGACACGTGCATATGCTAGTAGCATATTTTCCTAAACATAGGTTAGAATAGGTTGTTTTGAATTTCACGTTTTTGAATTATTTATCATTATCGTTTTTAATTTTATTTATGAATTATGTTTTCGAATACGTATAACCATGACAATATTTTCAATGATGAAAATATTGATATTATGTTTATCTTGAAATTATGATTTTAAACCTGATATTTTAAGAGTTAAATTAGGCCTAAGAGCTTTGGTAGCAGAAATCTAGGATCAGTTACATGGTCCATCAAGACACCAGAAATGGAAAGCCCACTTAGGTTTTTAAACCAAATCCAAGCTTTAGTATAAACTAGAACTTGAATATATGAAGAAACCACAAGAGTGTTGTTTATGAGAGCATTAATAGCATTATTCTTACAAAGCCAATTAAATCTCTCATTTTTAATGTACAATGTGGCATTGGGCACGTAAATAGTTGTTAGTGCACCCAAAATTTTCTACCTAATTGAAAGTCGCCACCATAACAACGGTACAAAAAAATGATAATAATTAATAATTAAATAATAAAAATAATAATTTTCCGTAGACTACTCCCCGCTAACCCCTTCATCCTCTCCCAACTATCTCTCCTCAACGAATTTGTCAGACAAAATTCAGAATCCATGATGCATAAGTGGTTATTGCAACAATTAAAGAAAGAAAAAAAAAATAAAATACCAACAACAAGATTTAAAAGGAGAGCTCGAGATTTAATTGGAGAGCTTAGAGATTTAATTGGGGAGAGATCTTGCTTTGTTATAATGGGTAAGTCATTTTTGAGATCTACTTAAGTCATCTTTTCAGATCTCCTTTTCATATATCCAATCGTATTACGAGAAGTCAGGTGGGATCACATATCCTATTTCCTTTCTTTATGTAATTATTCAGAATCACATCTATTGACCAGCTATTTAAATTTTAATTAGCATGTTATCGAAAGGTGGAAGGAGTAAGGGATACATTGATATGAGAGTTAGAAGTTCTTGATAGTGAGAATAGTGAGAGATCTTTGAGTGTCTGTGTTTAGAAGGGGATTGGTGGTACCGTTTTATGTCTTTTGGCTCTGAGAGAGTAAATGACGATATGCGTTGTGTGAGTGTCTTTGTAGTGAGTGTTAGTCCTTAAGTGGATTTATGGAGTTTGTGTAAGTGTGTGTAGTCTGATATGAGATGATGTATTTTTCATGGTTGAGCCTTTTGGTCCAAGATCAGGGCAAAGATTGTTCCCAAGGGAGCTCGGTTTGCCAGGGTGTAGATTCAAGGAGTCTCTGAAGCGGAATAACATCTTCTTACGGCGATAGACTACTAACTCGTAAAGCCTATTGTTCCTCATCAGTGGTTTAAGCTTCAAGCTCTTGTGATGATATGCTAGGTGCTTAAGCAAGAGAATTCCATCGAATCTAGAGAAGTTGTGGAAGTAAATAGTTAAAGTTGATTTAGCTCTTCGAACAATACTTAATATCTTTAATACTAAGTCATAAAGTACTTTTGTACTCCTGTCTTCAAAGGAATCCAAGATTATAGAGTAGTCTTCACTGAAGTAGTGAGAAATCCTACTGTTATTTATCTTATCACGAGGACAAACCATCATTAGACCAGCAGCATAAGGCTTATGAATGTCATCAAGATATAGAGTCTCGATATCGACAACAATGAATGATTTCAGCTTTCGCCTACGTGGTTTGAGTGCTGTGATATGGGTTGGATAGCTACGATGCCTACCATGTTTGATCTTTCTTGCAGTAATAGGCTCCTTTATCTCACTCAATTTCCCTTCGATGATTGAAGAAAGTGTGTTATATCTCTCCTCCTTTGAGGGAGAAGGCCTATCCTCCGCCTTCTTTTTGCAAAGGGGGAGATTTTGTGAAAAGTTTAACAAAGAAAAAGAGATTTTGTGAAGAACAGATGAAATACAGAGAACTAAAAAATGGGAGATATGGAATGGATTATTTGTGCCACTCAAGAATCTATTTAAATTGGTCCAAAATAATTGTGAACATAATTAAAATAAAAAGAAAAGAAAAACACAAGAAATAAAATATATGGTAAATGTTAAAAATTTTAAATGGTTGGGATGAAAATGAAATTATAACAAACATAAATAAACATTTAAAACTTTATTCATGTAAAGCCTCATGTTTAACACATGAGCCAATATAAATTACAGAAATAATTGTATAGAAGTTCGAACTTGAAACTGATGTCATGAACTCATATAGGTTGACTTGGATTTCAAAGGACAAAATCAAACTTTCATGAAGGATAAATTCGTGACAACAACTTAAGCTAAGCAGATAAGTGACCTTACTATAGGATAGACTAAAAATTGTATGAATTATGATGGTGTATGAACTATCGTACGATGTCGTATGATAGTATGTGATGATGTATGAGTTATGACGATGTATGAACTGTATCGTATGATGTCGTATGCTAGTATATGATGATGTATGAATTATGATGCTTGATGATGTGCGTAGTATATAAATATTTTGATGAATGACGTACTTAATATGCTTGATGCACTTTGTGGCAACATGATGAGTATGATGATTGCGTGACGTTTACCTTAATATGATAATGTTTTCTATATTGAGCATGCTATATGATGATGAGTGTCATATTGCATCATGTTGTTAGATCGACACAGGAGACAACCCTAAGAGCATGAAAATGATATTAGTACAAATATCCACGAGTATGTGTTACCTAGAGTAACAAAGAGATGAGACTAGAGGGTTATGTCAGAGGAGACATTATGATGGATTTAGAGGGACTTCATGCATATTGTATGTTCAGAAGCATAGGGCTACTTCCCCTAGAGATTTAAATTCCTAGGGTTAAGTTAGAATATGTTGTTTTACATTTCATTGTTTTAAATTATTTTGTATTTGTTTTTATTTTCTCCACTATTTCGTATTTAAACACGTAAGACCATGGCTGTGTTTTACAGAGAAGAAGTTGTTTTAAGCCGTTTTGGAAGTTTAAGTTATAAACGATGTTCATGTAAGAGTTATATTTTCTCATTAGAGATGAGCATGAGACGTTAGTAGCGACTCTGAGTATGTGGAAATTTAAGGTCGTTACAGTCGCTGAATACATATCATGAACATTGAATGCAGAAATACTTCATTGAAACTTTCATAAAACATCACCTTCATCTTAAAACACAGCCATCATGGACTTATGTGTTTTGAAAACACCTTTAAACGACAACAAAAGACTAAATAAAATAAATAAACATTTAAATTAAAAACATCTTATTCTAGCCTAAGTCTAAGAAAATAAATGCGACTACCCTATGCATGTGACATGGTCTCGAGTTGCGATGTTGTCGTCAGCCGTACGGGAATGCCTTGCCTTAACCTGAAATAGAAGTAGCACGTGACTTGAGCATTTAAAGAAATACTCAGTAAGTGACCTCACTATTGGGGTTAAATGCAAGAACATGCGAATGCAATGACGGGACTGATAACACTCTAAAAGTAGAGTCATATCAAGTCTTTTTGTAGTTAATATTGCACTCTTATTCAACATTTACTCATTTATTACCTCATTTATTCTACTTAGTGAGCATGAAATCGTTTATTGCGGTCCAACGTGACAAAAAATATGATTTGGCATAAATAGATCTTAATTGTATATTTAATTGAGTTATGTGGTAAAATTTCAGACATTTATGCTAAACCATGTGAGAGTAGCAAATTTGGAAACAAATGGGGGATGACATGGAAATTTTAAATCCACGTCAGCAGTCCAAGTGAGTCATTGACTACCCAATGAGGAACATCCTATGTGGACTACTTATTCCTTTTCAGCCCTAAAGGGGAACCCATGCTCAATATACAAGGAAAAGGAAACCGAGAGGAGGAGAGCCACACTTTGGGGAGAAAACTCGAATTACACAGTAGCAGCCTCTGCTGCAGTGAACTGCTGTGAAACCAGAGAAGAAGAAGAAAACCCTAATCCAACAGCTGTTGACAGTAGAAGGAAAAGGAGACCAACAAGGATTGATTAGGGCAANGATAACACTCTAAAAGTAGAGTCATATCAAGTCTTTTTGTAGTTAATATTGCACTCTTATTCAACATTTACTCATTTATTACCTCATTTATTCTACTTAGTGAGCATGAAATCGTTTATTGCGGTCCAACGTGACAAAAAATATGATTTGGCATAAATAGATCTTAATTGTATATTTAATTGAGTTATGTGGTAAAATTTCAGACATTTATGCTAAACCATGTGAGAGTAGCAAATTTGGAAACAAATGGGGGATGACATGGAAATTTTAAATCCACGTCAGCAGTCCAAGTGGGTCATTGATTACCCAATGAGGAACATCCTATGTGGACAACTTATTCATTTTCAGCCCTAAAGGGGAACCCATGCTCAATATAAAAGGAAAAGAAAGACCAAGAGGAGGAGAGCCACACTTTGGGGAGAAAAATCGAATTACACAGCAGCAGCCTCTGCTGCAGTGAACTGCTATGAAACTAGAGAAGAAGAAGAAAACCCTAATCCAGCAGCTGTTGACAGCAGAAGGAAAAGGAGACCAACAAGGATTGATTAGGGCAAAGAGGTGGACGTGAGAGCTCAAGAGAAGGGAACTTCCATTGACGAACGGCAACAAACCGGGATAACTCTCTATTTCCTTATTCTCTTTTCTTATTCCATTAATTTTACATGATGAAGATGCGGATTCCTCTGTTTAATTCAGTTTGTATGGAGAGCTAAACTTAATAGGGGAGGCGAGAGAGTTTTATATAGTTTAAGTATGTTGACGGTATGATTTTAGTTTATTAAAGAGTTGTTAATGATTTACATGTGTGTTTAATTAGCTATTTTACATACATAGTTGTTCTCTTATTCGGGAGAAGAGAGGGAGCAATGAAATCCTCTTTAATACTCTACTCTAGTTCTATAGCAAGGAAACTTGAAGGGTAATAGAAGGGTTACAAATATTTCTTTTCCTAGAGCCTTGCTAATAGAAATTACAACGATTATGGAAATAATCACCATTTATGACTCTCGGAAGTGGGCTTGAGAATCTATTAAAAGGAACTAAAATTTACCACAAAACTCAACAACTTATCTATTTAATCTCTCTTAGCCGAACCTTCCTCATTATAGTTGATTTTCTCATCATTTTCTATTTTTCGACAGTACAGGTACTCATTTTAGTTTTGTTTAAGTAGTTAAAATTACCAACGCCCATTTGAATGTTACCCAAAAACTCACTTAATTTCCAGCGATAAAATTAACCAAAAAGATAGGTTTCTGGTGGAATAATTTCCAGCGATAAAATTAACCAAAAAGATAGGTTCCCTGTGGAATGGATAATTTACTTATTACTTGCTACTTGTGATAGTGTATACTTGCACTTATTCTTGTGAATTTTACGTCCTTTTATTATATACATTCACAAGCGATCAGGGACGTATCATAACAGTTTGTTTTCCTACGGTACTATCCTAACGGGCAACTTAGATGTGTACTTTATACTCTACACACGACCCATACGTGCGAGTGTGGACCCACCAGTCTGTTCGCACTCCGCTGGGCCGCTTTCCTTGTCTGGCGAGCATACCCTGGTAGCTCTCTATACCATATACTCGTTAGAAGTAGTAGCCATCATTACGACATTATGTCAAACATAATGATCGTTCTCTTGCCTAGTAATGTACGGGTTCGTACCATCGTGAAGGAATAGGGGTATCCCCCAATGTATGAGCACACAATAATGCATGAGGTCCCAATATTTTTCCATTTTCATTATTATTTAATACAACCCCGCTACGTTCTGTACATATCATATCGTCACTCGTATCATTTCTCATATTGTTTATCATATCTTTCATGCAGATGCCAGGGTTGTATTTCATACTAGTTTGTCATTTTTCATGTCTATCATATCATATCATTCAGATTACATAAATATGTCATATCATAACATCTCATGCTTCCCGACATAACAATTTTCATCATATACATATCATATCATAACATATCGCATCACAATATCTCATAAATCATTTCATTTCATGAATGTATCCTAGTCTTACTGTTACAGGAACATATCCTAACCATATCGTTCTATTAGTTTATCATAGTCATATCCTAACCATAGCGTTCTATTAGTACGTTTATCGCATCCTTCTCGTATCCTATCTCAAACATATCAATGAGCACATCGTACCATAAGTATCATCATACAATTCACATATCATAACATATACACATTGTATCATAATCATATCGATTCATACACAATTCACACATATCAATATATATGACACATACAGAACCACGGATCACGTGTCAACATCAAATATAGTCATGCCAATAATAAGGCCACTTATTTGGATGACCTTAGTCAAAGCTCTAACACTAACTCCAAATTATCTTTCCTTTCGTCTATCGAATTCGTTCTCACTTATGCTAAGACGCTTCCCTCTATTAAAGATGTTCATCGAATTTCTTTAGTTATTCTAATTCCTAAATTTTGTTAATATTTCCATTTAGATTTAATGTTTCTTAGGATATAAATATGTCTATCAATACAATGCCCACTAACATACAATTTATTAGATACTATAGTTTCATTATTATATTACTTTGTTCTCAGATATTCTTGGCCAATTTTTAATCGATTCATTTAGCCACTGATATAAAATGACCGATCTGACGTTACTCATAATTACTGATATGCCATTACTGATTGATGTAATTGACTAAAATTCGTATAAAATTATTGACATCTAATTTCTAACTCAAACTTAACTAAATTGCACCGGTTTATGAAGATCTAACGTATTATTGGGCTCTAATTTTCTAAAAGTGAAATTAGGATAAAAGGAAGGGAAGATTTAATATATACCTTAATAAACTTCTTCACATAAATCTTCATCTACCTCTCTTCAATCTGAATGTTAAAGGCCATTTTAGTTTTTCTCAAATCTAGCATTTTGGTTGTTTTTATGTTTCTTTTTCGAAGAATTTGATATTCTTGCGTAAAAAGTGGCTTGAGGAGGGATAATTCATTGGTAACACCTTAGTGGAGAGAAGTGAGCAAGAATTTTTATTATTATTTATTTTATTATTATTTTTTAAAACAACTTTTTTTTATAATTATTTTTATTTGTATATTTCTTTGTTTATTTAGTCGTTATTATTATTATTATTATTATTTTTTGTTATTACCAGCCACAGGCCTTGTCCCATGCCGTTTGAAGAGCGAGGCGTTGATCTTCCCATCAAGCTTGGCCTCAAGACTAACCATATCGCCAAAAGTTGAAAAGAAATAAGAAGCTTTAAAATTTCAAAATGAGCTATAAGAAAACTAAATTGTTCAAATATTTGTAATAAGTGAGAGGAGAAGAAAAGAAAGTAACGGATAAAAAATGAAAGAGATGTGGAGTGATATTTATAGGCTAATTTTTCCTCTAAGATTTTAATAATGATAAAAGTATATCATAAAAACTCACAATATCTACATTTTATTGGGTGAAGTACCAACATTTGTGAATGTAAGACATTATTTAATTTCTCAATTCTATATATTTGAAGTTTGTTTTGTTCTTGTAACACCCCGAGCGCAATAGGTACAATTCGCTCTATCCTTGTGACTAACACCTTCTTAACCATTGTCATTTTCTAGATTTTATTGAAGAACTTAGAGTGTAATTTTCAAATTGGTGTAGAAGAAAGAAATGCTCGGAATGCATCAAGAAACTTAGGAGAAAAAAATGGTAATGTAATCGAAATTTGGGTCAAAAGTCAATTGGGGCAAAATAATTTTGCCCCCACACATCCCACCTTGAGTAGGTTTGGACAGACGTGGAAGAAAGGAAAAAGATAAAGAAAAGATAAAGAAAAATAATAAAAATAGAGAGAGAAAGAAATGAACAGTTTCCGTTTTTAAGAAGAGGAAGAAGAAGGAGGGAGAAATGCCCCAAACCCGAACGGAAGCACTCTCAATCTTAGGTCTCCTACTAGAGCTACTTAGAGTATCAAGAGGAGTGGTCTGAGCATTGGATCGTTCGTTTCTCGCAAGAAACAAGCAAGAACGCGAGGTAAGTCCGCGACCTCTCTTGTTTCAAGATTTCACTATAGATCACGGAGTTTTAGATGATTTAAATCTTAATAATCTAGTTGCAACATTTTAGGTGAGGAGTCTTGTAAGTTTTTCAGAGGAAATGCGGCGAAAAATCGCGTCAGAAAACAAAATCGAGAAACCGTCCTAGTTCGATAAGAAACTGAATTTTTCTCAGTTTTTTATTTCATTTATTAAGCGGTGTGAGTATAAAAAAAATACAATAAAAATATATCTGGATAGGACTTGAGATTGTGAAGAAATCAATTTAATTCAAGTTACGGTTTGGAAGATAGAAAAATTCAAAATAAATAGGTTGATATTGAATTTGACCGGAATCTGGAAATGGGATAAACTCAGGCAATCGGCGACGTACACGCGGCCTCCGGAACGGGAGGACACGCGTCGAGCAAATGGTGGAGAGACGCGTCTGGCGCCTCCACTGACACGCGTCAGACGGTTGACCTGAAAACCCGACTTGCACTTCGTGAAGCAACCTAACGACCCGCAGTCCAACCTGAAACCTACCGATGTACGACACGTGTCACACCCAGAAAATTCGAGGGGTAAGTGTACGTTCGCCAGGGTTTGAAACGCCCCTCTGCCCGCGCGTACGCCCAGCGGGTGGAGCCCGCGCGTGGGGAAGTGTGAAGGCGCGTGGGAGTCCTCTGTGAGCACGTGCAGGAGCGTGAGTGCTTTGTTTTCACCCATTTTTCGTCCCGATTCCAGTGCTAATCCTATTTTACTGTGAACTAGGTCTCTGTATAGATAATTCGTAATTTTCGCACGCGACATACTTGTAAGTAACCATACAGATTTAGGAAGTAATACTTGTAGGGTACGCTTGGTTTTGCATGCATGCTAGAACAAATTACCGGGAGGTGGCTAGATGTAATGATCCTCTGTACTTAGGGAATTAAATATATATCTGTTGGACTTGCTGCCCTAGTGAGATTTTGTACTCGTTGTTTGTATGCTTGCTGGACTATCTTACTACTGCTTTTATCTGTTCATACTATGTTGGCGGACGGGAGAATTTGTGTATCTACGCTCCGGGTGTTGATGGATGTTACCGCCCCGTTGAGCTTGTATGATTGTATGCATTGTTAATCATACATAAACTCCTCTTGAATGATTGTGTGAACGTATGATATGATTGATAAGTTGTAGTGTTGTGATATGCCTAGGGTGAACTCTTGTACGGATTGAGTTGGGTTTAGTTAGGGGACCCTCCTGATGTTACGGTCTATGGTGCCGTGAGCAACGCTTAGAGGGAGAGACCCTTTAACCCTGGACTGTTATGGACTTGGGAGTCTTGATTGAGTGAATATGGAAGCTAGGGCCCTTAACTCAATAGTTTTAACTACCATTGAGATATAGAGAACCACATTAGGACCCCGAGGTGTAGAGAGATGACCTCTTAGCTGACAGTATCTGGTATAGCGTTCGAGTATGCTTTGCTTCCCTTCCTACTCCAGTGTGGTACTGTTGAGCTAGGCAAGACGCCAGCTAGGGAGATGTTACCCTTCCCTTTCTACTCCGGTGTGGTACCGTTGAGCTAGGCGAGACACCAGTTAGGGAGATGTTACTCTTTCCTTCCTACTTCGGTGTGGTACCGTTGAGCTAGGTGAGACGCCAATTAGGGAGGTGTTACTCTTCCCTTCCTACTCCGGTGTGGTGCTGTTGAGCTTGGCGAGACGCCTGTTAGGGAAGTGTTACTCAGTGGTAGATCGACTACTCTGCATGGGTATCCGTCTTATGGTAAGATATTGATCACGCGAGTGGGTCAAGGTCGCCTGCATGATGAGTCCGTCCTGTAGAAGGACGTTAACCATGCAGTGACTAATTCTAGCTAGGTTGTACGAGGGGTACATGTAGTTATAAAGGAGCACCTTATCCTAGGTTAAGTTCTTCCACCCTGAACTATGTACTGAGAGTACTGAGACTCTAGGGTCTAGAGTATAGTTGGTGGTTCTCTCCTAAACTTGGATGCGATTAAGAGCGTACAAGTAGGTTGCTTACTAAGTATATTTTTATACTCACCCCTTTTTTCCTTTTTTTTTTCAGGTACCGATCGAGGTGGGGAGGAGGTGTTCGAGAGCTGCACTGTTACAGAGGGGTGTCGTTCCAGAACGTCAGTCTCTTATCGGTCTTTTAGAGTCTTTTGTATTTTTCTTTCATAATTGTATTTCCGGTTTGTAATATTTAACTTTAATTTTGTATTTAATTTTGGTGTCGTTTGACTCCTTTTTCTTGATTTAAAATTTTCATCTCCTATTTTATCTTCTTTTAAATTTTATTTATTTTCGATTTCGTCTTTTTAGTCACGATTTGATTTTTCGAAGCCTCGAAAATCGGGTCGTGACAGTTCTTGAAATATATATATGACTATAATTATATATATATATATATATATATATATATATATATATATATATATATATATATATATATATATATATATATATATNTATATATATATATATATATGTCCAAATGAACTTCTAGAAGTAACACATTTCATTATCCTTCATCATTGTGTTTCCATTTTTGTGTTGTCTATTCAACTTTGAAATAAATTCACAACATCCTACCAAATAAATTTTTTTTTACTAATTTTACATGTTTACATTTTTAGTCGCAATTCTACATTGATTCTCTAATAATATTTATAATAAGTCCAAAATAATTTATGTGTCAAGTTATATTTACATGATTTAAAATTTTTTGAACATTAAATTTCAAATTTGACTTAAAAGTAAGTTTTTTTTAACGAATTTATATGGTACACACTTAACAATTTTGACTATTTTGTTTATTACATGGCTTGGAACGTGTGCCGTGGGCGTTTTGACCTTTGTTTAATAATTTTGTTTGTAGTAGAAAGTTAGTCCTTCAAATCATTTATTTGTGTGGAAAATTGAGTATACGGTCTTCTTGATCCTCGAACAACTTCCCCTTAATTGAAGTTCAACTATTTCTCAAAGTACTTGAATAAAGTATACTCTTTGTTCGACACATGAATCACTATGACTACACCTTTGATACTGTTTGATTATTGTCGTAGTAAAAATTTCGAGACTCACAACTTCTTTGTTTGATATTTGATGATTCTATTAACATGGCTAAAGTTGAGATAATAAGCTCTCTAACACTTTGCTTTTAGTTTTCTCAAAATACCTCGTACCAATACAGATAGTTACCCTCACTCATGATTTTATTCCTTAATTAACCAAGGTGGAAATATAAATCCCAAGCCATATTAATTCATTATCTGTCATCACAAGTCATGGGTNAATGAACTTCTAGAAGTAACACATTTCATTATCCTTCATCATTGTGTTTCCATTTTTGTGTTGTCTATTCAACTTTGAAATAAATTCACAACATCCTACCAAATAAATTTTNCAAAGATGAGAATGTTAGTTTTTTTTCAATGACTTTGTTATCGAACTTTAGGATAAGCATGTGATACCCGAGTAAATAAAAGGGTATATGAATGAACTGAGATCATATCTAAGTTAGAGATCGTGATAAGTCAAAAAAAATTGAAAATTAGATAATTCCAAGAATTATCCAATTCATGATTAAGAAATCTATTAAAATCGAATAAAAAGTAACATGTGAACTTTTTAAAAAAAATAGAAAAACACATACTCAAAAGGAAAGATATGAAAAGTATTAAATGGTTGGTAAGGAGTGAATATAATAATATTATAAAAAATATACATTTTCATTTAATAAGTACCGAAATATATTATAAAATCTATCAGAGTATCTAATAAATAGTAGGTTAGACATTAAAAATTTGTTAAATGATCGAGTAGATATGTCGAGATATTTCTTTATCTTCTATAATTGGACAACAACCTATTGATCTTTGGAGTAATTTTGTTTTTATTAATATTATCAAGAAGATGGATTGAATTTGAGGTTGAATTGAACCTTGAGAAGAATATTCATGCTTTTGCAAAGAATAAATTAGTAATTTCGATTTACGTCATCCAAGTAAGTGGCTCTACTATCGATTTGGTTAGAAGAATTGCTTTATGTATGATGACACGTGTCTAGTGGCATTTCACATGTCATATGTGTGTTATGATTTGATATGTGATGTTATGTTATGTGTCGCTATATGATATGCCAAATAATATTATGATATGAATTAAATGTCATGTTGTGTTAAGATAAGCTATGTTATGTTATGAAGTGTCATAATGTACTATGATATGTTACTTTAGGCCATGATATGCTATGTTATGTGTTGAAATAAGGAAATACGATGAAAAACCTTTATGCCATGATTTGAAAACTATGTTATGAATGAAATAATTTTATAAGAATGAAATAATTTTATAAGAATTTTATGTAGGCATATTACTCAGTGTAATATGTGATGAAAGAATGGGGGTTGTCTTGTATGATTTATTACACCACCATAAAAAAATATGGGAACCTCATATATAATTGTTTGTTCACGTGCATCAGAATACATACTCTTTATCATGAGTACAGACACGTAAACTATAAGACTGAAATGACCATCATGTTTACCATGATGCTATGACTGTCACTATTTCCTCTAGATGTTCAAAAACAGTCCATAGAGTCCACGCTTACACGTGTGAGTCGTGTGTAAAGAAATAATACACATCCAATTTTCTCAAATTGGAAACCCATATAAGAGAAGAAAGTTTTAAATTGTAAAAGCCCAAGTCCACCGCTAGCAGATATTGTCATTTTTAGGTTTTCCGTTTCGAGCTACCACTCAAGGTTTTAAAGCACGACTGCTAGGGTGAGATTTCCACGCCCTCTATATTGTTTTCTTTGGGCTTTCCCTTTCAAGCCTCCCCTCAAGTTTTAAAATGCATCTAGTAGGGAAAAGTTTCTACAACCTTATAAGAAATGTTTCGTTCTCCTCTCCAACCAATGTGGGATCTCACAATCTAGTCTCCTTGGGGGCCAACGTTCTCATTGGCACATCGTTCGGTGTCTTGTTAGGCTTTTCTATAAGGTTTTAAAACGCATTTGTTAGGGACAATAAATGTATTTTACATCTGTATTTTTTATGTTAGAACGGGTAAGATAAATTAACTATATTTGATTTTTGAAATATAAGAAGTATAATTAATTCTTCCATTTAAGTATGTAATTAGTTTATATAATTTTATTAAATTAAATTAAATTATTTGAGGATGACGATTAAGATTATTATTAAATAAATACAAAAACATAAAATACTTTTATTTCATGTAACATAAAATAAACAAAAATTTCCCAATTTAGCAACTTTTTTTCTTTGATATTTCCTAAGTTTTTTATGGCTTAGTTGCATTGATTTTAAGGCTAATATTGATTATCTATCTAAACTTGAGGGACAATGAAGTGAAGTAGAGAACCAATTTACATGACAATATGCTTTTCACACCCATTAATTACTATATTTAAAAACTAATGGTACATTTTGGATGTAGAACATGTTTCGATATTTAAATTCATAAGAGTTCGTTTATTAGGCTGAAGCAATACAACTCCAATTTTCACCTTTGTAATATACTAAGTAATAGGCTATCACCAAAATTAAGTTCGTCTATTCTAAGCAACTAGCAGGTTCAACCACACCAGAGGCAGTTCCTTTGGCACCTTCGCATGAAGCTTTAGCGATTTGATCATTATAAGTCACTTTAATGTCTTCCAAGGTGAGTCCAGTGCAAGGATTTGTTGGGCTACAATCAAATTTGACTCCTATTTCAGTGGCTGATGTTCCCTTGATATCTTCGTAAGTTACTTCGCTAATTTTTACTCCCGAATCCTATTCATGCAAACAAGAACAATCAAAATATGGCATGAAAATTTAATAAGGACAACTATCTTGAATGGTACGAGATCTTTTATGTGAAAACCATAAAAGCTTATGATGATCAAAGTGGATAATATAACACTCTTTTGGAGATATGTGAAAGTTACATTGTCCACCACAATTCATAACCTAGAAGTGTAGCCCAAGTAATGCTCCTAATTTAACACATGTCTTGAACAAGATAAATTCCAACTCGTTGAAGATAAAAAAAAAAAAAATCAATTACGTATGAAATTTAAAATTTAATCTCTCTTAATCAAATTTAAAGTTAAATATAATTCGTAAGAAGTTAACATGTCGAGGATTAATGAGAAAATATACCTGATGGGGGCAGCCTTCATCATGTGGACAGTAGTTTTGATCAATTATGATAGGGTTCTTCACATTATCCAAAGTAATGTGTTGAAAATGAATATCGGTTGCGAACCCACTACTTGGTCTTGCCCAAGACTTAATCCTTACTCCATTCGTACTCTCGGTAAAAGTCGATGATGTAACTGTCACATTTTTCACTCCAGGCTCATCTGCCGACTTCCCCAAGCTCCCAATGCTACAAACACATTTTCAACAAATAGTGATGGTTAAAATCACTAGGTTCAAGATAAAAAATTTTCTAAAACGTGTTTTTATTCCTTCAAAAATTTAATTTTATATTTGGTTTTATAATTTCAAATATATTTTTCATACCAAAATTATTTATTGACATCTACCTGATTCCATGCCCAGGTCCACATGTAACACTTTCTATCCATAAGTTGGTGGTCCCTGGACCAATTGAGATGCAGTCATCACCGGTGCCGATGTTGGAACTGAGGATGGTCACATCTGATGACTCCTGCACATGGATGCCATCAGTGTTCGGACTATCGCCAGGATCCGAGACCTTCACTCCTTGAATGTTCACATTTTGGCAACCGTGCACCACAATGTTAAATATTTGGCTATTAATTGAAGCTAATCCATCGATGATAACATCTTGTGCATTTGTGATTTCAAGATTCTACAAATTCAAAATAAAGGAGAGCAAGAATCAGTACCATGCATTTTCTTTCAACTTTTCCCTCAAGACAAATTTTTAAATTTTGTTATATCTAGCCAACTTAAATAATGCATACCGGTGCTCCATCGGGGCAATTATTCCCAGAGTGTTTACAATCCCATATGCTAGATCCTTTCCCATCAATAACACCGCCATGAATGGAAAGCCCATTTACGTCTTTAAACGCAATCCAAGCTTTAGTTTTAGCTAGAACTTGAATGTCTGAGGAAGCCACAAGAGTGCCATCGATGCGAATAGTAATAGCATTGTTCTTACAAGGCCCATTAAAGCTCCCACTTTGAACGTAGAATGTGCCTATGGGCACGTGAATAGTAGCAGGTCCCGTCGAGTCACAAGCCTTGGCCCATGCTGTTTGGAGTACAGGCGAGGCATCGGTCTTTCCATCAGGCTTTGCTCCAAGACTAACAATATCTAAGGTTAATCCCTCAGCCAATGCATGGGTCAAAAGGAGAAGTAGCAAAAGGGAAAGAAGAAGCATTAAGGTTCCATAGAGAGCCATATGAAAACTGAATTGTACAAATATTTGTGATAAATGTGAAAGATGAAAAAATGGAAGAGCTCTCGAGTGATATTTATAAGCTAATGTTAATGCATGCTTAGATTTGCATGTAAGTGGTTCTGATAGATATGATTATCATTTATGGTCACTTTTTAAATGGTTAAAAATACTTTTTTAAATACTTTTGGAAAGTCATTTAATACTGATTCAAAAAGTTGAAGTGATTTTGAAAATTATTATTATAATGGAAAGATTTATTTTGACAAAATTTAGGTAACGCGGAAAATAAAGAAGGTGTGCCTTAAATTTGCCAGAGTAATTTTGAGAAACGTGCTGATAATTATTCATAATCGTCGAGTTGTTACTGAAGAACAAATCTTGTTTGAGTCAACCCTATGACTTGCATAGATAATATATAAATAATATTTCATTAGTATTCATGATTGTTGCCTTTTTTGAAGGGTTACTTTTTTCCATTTTGGAGCAACTTGTAAACTTCTTACTATAATAAGAATTTCTTACTACTTTGTAAAGTGTTCTTAAATAAAATTTCTATAATAATGATTGGTGATACTCAAAGGTGATACTAAAAATGATAATGATGAAAATATGCTACCATATACGTAATGTTATGAATGTCAATATATCACACAATTTTTAAATGTAACAAGTTTATGAACTCGCTATTTTGACCGTTTCTATCACTTTTAGGTATTCGTTTTTTTTTTTTTTTTTTTTTTTTTTTTTTTTTTTTTTTTTTTTTTTTTTTTTTTTTTTTTNTTAGGGATTGAAGTATGGTTAAGTTAATTGCATTTCTTTGCTCTTTCTAGTTAAATTTAACTCTCGTGTTTAGTTAGTAGTTGAAGTCTGGTGGAGTCAAGTCTATTCCTTTCTCTTTTTAGGCTAAATTGAACCATGTTTTTTTATTTAAAGATCCAATTGAGTTAGTCTCATTTTTTTATTTTTTGTTAAATTTAAGCCTATTTTTAATTAGAGATTTAAACCTGGTCTAATTTGTTACATTTTTTTTGGTTTTTTTCTCAAAAGTAACTAATGGTATAGTTAGAAGTAAAGGTTTAGTTAAGTTTAGTCGATTTTTTTTCTCTATGGAGTTAAATTGAATCTTTCCTAGATTTCTCTTCACACCCGTCCACTAACCATGGTATAGATGCTATTCTTTCTAGGATCTCATAAGGTTCATCGTAAGATAGTTCTACTAGCGGAAGCATCCACCGCTTGTTTAGTAGCAATATTCATGGTAGAAAGTTTTCATTTGGATACAACGGCGTAATTTATAATAGCCCAAAAATAAATAACGAAATAAACAAATAAAAATAATTATGAAGGAATAGTTAAAATAATAATAATAATAATAATAAACAAATAAATAAATAAAACAACATTTCTCCCCTTCTCTCCGGTAACCTTTCATCCCTTCCCACAATTATCTCTTCTCAACCTAGCTTACGCCTGAAAGTAACGCAAAAAGAAACCTAAAAACATTAATCGTCACATTTACTTGAGGAAAAAAAAAATCCTCTCAAAGTAGCCATAGCAAAAATCCATGTATAGAATATATACATAACAATAAGATATAAATCATATTGGGAGTGAGATTAAAGTTCCACGGTAACTAGATAAGGAGAATATCGTGATATATATAAGTTATGACAACTATCTTGAATGGTATGAGATCTTTTACGAAAAAAAAAAAATAATAATAATAATAATAATAATATTAAATAAATAAATAAAATTATAAAAACTTAGGATCATCGAAGTGAATAATAACACGTTGTTTTAAAGGTAGGTGAGAATTACATTGTCTACCACGATGCATTATTCACATGAATAAAATAAATTCCAACTCACCTAAAGATAAAAGAAATTCGTTAAGTATGGAATTAAAAATTTAAATTTTATTAATAAATTTAAAGTTAAATATAATTGGTAAGAATTTAAAATGTGGAGGAGTAAGGAAATATACATGATTGGGGCAGCGTCTGGTGAACAGTAATTTTGATCAATTATGATAGGAAATAGTGTCTAGCCAATCTTATGTGTGGTTGTTGATGATATTAGATATGTATGATTATGATATTATCTTGGACATGAATGAATTATTTGCCGGTCATGCCAAACAAAAAAAAGTTAATAATAATATTTTGACTCCTATGACTGAACCAGATGGAACTCTAAAGCGGCGAAAAAGCTTTTAGTTTCCCAATGCGCGCTCAATTCTATAAACTCCAAAGTTAAGTGCACTTAACTTGTAGCAATGCTATATTAGGTTACCTCGTGAGAATGTTATCATAAAACATGAAAGTGAAGACAAAGCATGTTTAAAGCACTCGTGTTAGTTTGTAGAAATAGTCTCCACTCTTAGAAGCGAGAAGTAGGCAACGTACCATGTCGTAGGAAAATGTCGGAGCCATCAAGTGCTGAATCCAAATTCAAATCTTGGGCATGAGATAATACAAAGCAAGTAATAAATTGTAGAGATAGATTGAAAATTTTGGGTGCATTACACATATACTCAAAATAATCTCCCACTACTCTGATAACGACTCTAAATTTCTACTTAACCTAAAGTCGGTATCGTATACATATCATAAACATTTAATGCCGAAATACCTCATGTGAAACTTTATAATAAAACCTGAGCTTGTCCTTACATGTCACTTCTAATGCTTTTGAAATAAAACAATACAAATTGAATTAATAAGAAAAATAACATAAACTAAAATGCACTATACTAACCTATATGTTACTAAATGGAAACGCACTGACCTATACTAACCTATATGTTACTAAATGGAAACGCACTGACCTATACTAACTTATAGTCTACTAAATGGAAACGCACTGACCTATACTAACCTATAGTCTACTAAATTCAAATTACGAAACTATCCTAACCATGTGCCATAGTCTCATAGTTATAATGCCACCGTCAGTCGTACAAGCGAACCTTGCTTTTACTTGAAAAGTAGAGTAGCACATGACTTGTGTATTTTAAGAAATACTCAGGAAGCGACAACACTTGTTCATCTAACCGTATTTTTTTTTTTTTAATTGTACTAATTACCTAGGAGTAAAAGTTTATATAATTGTATTAAATTAAATCATTTGAGGATAATGATTAAGATGTTAGTCAACCAATTCAAGAACATAAATTAAATTAAAATTTTATTAGTCAAATGTATTTTAATGATGTTACCTAATAAAAATAAACTATTAATTTCTTTTTTGAAGTAACTCAGTAAATTTAAGTTTAAGTTGTGTTAGTCCCAATGGCAAGAAAATTAAATTATAAGAGTTCGTTTATTAGGGTCACCAATAGAACTCCTCTATCCACCTTTATAATAGGTTCGTCTATTCTAAGCAACGAGGAGGTTCAACCACACTAAAGGCAGGTCCTTTGGTATCTTTACATGAAGCTTTAGCTTTTTGATTATTATAAGTAGCTTTAATGTCTTCCAAACTTAGTTGAGTGCAAGGATTTGTTGGGCTACCATCAAACTTGACTCCTATTTCAGTGGGTGATGTTCCCTTGATATCTTCTTAAGTTACTTGGCTAATTTTTAGGGGGGAATCCTATTCATGCAAACAAGAAAATCAAAATATAGAGATCTTATAGGTAACAAAATAAATAAAACTATAAAAGCTTATGATGAACAAAGTGGATAATATCACTCTTTTAAAGATAAGTGAGAAGTTACGTTCAATTCATTACCCAAAAAGTATTAGCCGAAATAATGCTCCTAATTTAACACACGTCATGAACAAAATAAATTCCAATCCGTTCAAGGTAAAAGAAATCAATTACGTATGAAATTGAAAATCTAAACTCTACTAATCAAATATAAAGTGAAATATAGTTAGTAAGAAGTTAACATGTCGAGAATTGATGAGAAAATATACCTCACTGGGGCAGCCTCGATCATATGGACAGTAATTTTGATCAATTATAATAGCATTCTTCACATTATCCAAAATAATGTGTTGAAAATGAATATTCGTATCGATTGTTTGGTCTTTCCCAAGACTCAATCCTCACTCCATTCATAGTCCCGATAAAAGTTGATGTAAATGTCACATTTTTCGCTCCATGCTCTCCCGCCGACCAACCCAAGCTCCCAATGCTACAAACATATATTCAACAAAATACCAAATTTCCTCGAAGGTTCCATTTTCTGACATGTAACTGCATTCATCATTTTCAGAAGTAGGAAAATAGTTAAAATCACTTTGGCCAAGAACAAAAAAGTTTCTAAAACTTGTTTTAATTCATTCAAAATCCAATTTTATATTTGGTTTTATAATTCCTAATTAATTTTTCGTACAAACAAAATCATTTCAAAAAAAATTATTTTGTTGTCACCTACTTGATTCCGTGTCCAGGTCCACATGTAATACTTGTTTAGTTATCAAGTTTGCTCCCTGTATTTATAGCTTGGTCAACGGCTATATCCGGTAAAGGTATATTTGGTAAAGTCATATATAGTAAAGCTATATTCGGTAAAGCTATATATGGTACATAGCTATATATAGTAGATGGTTAAATCTGGTAAAACTATATTTAGTAGACTGAACCATATATATATCCCGTCCAGTAAAGCTTTGAAATGTACTTTCTATTCTCTGTACTCTCTCTTGTTGTACATGCCTGAAGTCATCAAATAAAAATTCTTTTAGCTAGAGTTCTCCTTGCAATTCTCTCTATCCTTTTCTTTGTGATCATCTAGATCGAGCGTGTGCGTTGTTGTGCGATCCTAACAACTGGTATCAGAGCAAGGCAAAATTCACCACGATCTGTGAAGATGGAAAGTTCAAAGATTGGAATTGAGAAGTTCGATGGATCCGATTTCGGTTTCTGGAAGATGCAGATTGAAGATTATCTGTACCAGAAAGATCTTCACGAACCTCTGTTGGGGGTGAAGCCGGATACCATGACCACGGAACAGTGGAAGCTCAAGGATCGACAAGCCTTAGGGATGATCCGGTTGACGCTATCCAGAAACGTGGCGTTTAACATCATCAAGGAGAAGACAACGTCAGATCTGATGAAGGCGCTGTCAAATATGTATGAAAAACCGTCGGCTATGAACAAGGTGTATTTGATGCGTAGATTGTTCAATCTACAGATGTCTGAAGGTGGACGTGTTGCGGATCATATAAATGAATTCAATATGATCATAAGTCAACTGGGTTCGGTGGAAATTAATTTCGAAGATGAAATTAAAGCGTTGATTTTGATGTCATCCTTACCCGAGTCATGGGATACTGTTGTTGCCGCAATCAGCAGTTCCCGAGGATCTGATAAACTGAAGTTTGATGAAATTCGAGATGTAGTTCTCAGCGAAAGTATTCGCAAACGGGAAACTGGAGATTCATCAGGCAATGCTCTCAGTGTTGATCGAAGGGGAAGAAGCAAATCAAAGAGCTCAAACAAACATGGGCGTTCAAAATCAAAGAACCGGGGAAAATCTCCAAACAAACCCAACGTAACGTGTTGGAGCTGTGGGGGAAAAGGACACTTTCGGACAGATTGTACAAAGCTAAAGAAGAAGCAGAATCATAAATCTGAAGATGATGATGATTCTATATACACAACAGAAGATGCTGAGGACGTTTTAATCCTTAGTGTGGATAGCCCAGCTGAATCCTGGATTTTGGATTCAGGTGCATCGTTCCATTCGTCTCCAAGTAAGGAATTGTTTCGAAATTTCAAATCAGGAAATTTCGGGAAGGTGTATCTTGCCGACAATAAAACCTTGGAGATTGAAGGAAAGGGAGATGTCTCCATACAAACTCCAGCAGGAAATCAATGGACATTACAAGATGTCAGATACATTCCTGGTCTCAAGAAGAACCTGATCTCTATTGGTCAGTTGGATAGCACAGGCTATGCAGCAGAGTTTGGAAAGAGTTCCTGGAAGATTGTGAAGGGCGCCATGGTTGTTGCGCGTGGCACAAAATCTGGAACCTTATACACTACTGCAGAGTGTATAAACATGACTGCTGCTGCTGAGAGTGCTTCCAATTCAAGTCTATGGCACAATAGACTTGGACATATGAGCGTCAAAGGAATGAAGATGCTCACTGCGAAAGGAGCTTTAGAAGGCTTAAAATCTGTTGATATGGGTCTTTGTGAGAGCTGCGTTATGGGCAAACAGAAACGAGTTAGTTTCACAAAGGCTGCCAGAGAACCGAAGAAAGTGCGGTTGGAAATGGTCCATACAGACGTCTGGGGACCATCTCCAGTTTCATCACTTGGTGGATCAAGGTACTACGTCACCTTCATCGATGACTTCAGCAGGAAGGTATGGGTTTACTTTCTGAAACATAAGTCAGATGTGTTTACCACCTTCAAGAAGTGGAAAGCTGAAGTTGAAAATCAGACCGGCTTGAAGATCAAATGCCTGAGGTCTGACAATGGAGGAGAGTACAACAAATCAGAGTTTATAACATTTTGTGCAGCTGAGGGAATTAGATTAATAAGAACAATTCCCGGTAAGGCAAGACAAAATGGTATTGCAGAAAGGATGAACAGAACCTTGAATGAGCGAGCAAGAAGCATGAGGATTCATTCTGGATTGCCAAAGGCATTCTGGGCTGATGCTGTGAACACAGCAGCATATTTGATTAATAGAGGGCCGTCAGTACCCTTGAAGTTCAAATTGCCCGAAGAAGTATGGACAGGAAAAGAACTCAAGTACTCTCACTTGAGAACCTTTGGCTGTACTGCATATGTTCATGTTGATCCAGAGAAGAGAGATAAGCTTGATGCTAAGGCTGTGAAATGCTACTTCATAGGCTATGGCTCTGACATGTTCGGGTATAGGTTTTGGGATGAGAAAAATATGAAGATCCTAAGACACTGTGATGTGACCTTTGATGAAAATGTCATGTACAAGGACAGAGAGAAGATAAACTCTGAGACTACGAAGCAAGTGGGAGTTGAATTTGAGTGGCAAGAAAATTCACACAGTGATGGTACAACAGAAGCTCAAGAAACTCCTGATCCTATTGCTGAAGAACCAGACGTGGAGCAAGTTGCACCTGAACAGGTGTTGAGAAGATCATCCAGAACTACCAGAGCACCAGACAGATATTCAACCTCATTACACTATCTGTTGCTGACTGACGAAGGAGAACCAGAGTCCTTTGATGAGGCCCTACAAGTGGAAGATTCAACTAAGTGGGAGCAAGCCATGGATGATGAGATGAGCTCACTTGAAAGGAATAATACGTGGGTGCTGACTGAGTTGCCTACAGGAAAGAGAGCTCTGTTGAACAAATGGGTGTTCAAAATCAAGGTTGAACCAGATGGCAGAAGGAGGTTTAAGGCTCGGTTAGTAGTTAAAGGATATTCACAAAGAAAAGGCATTGATTATGCTGAGATCTTTTCTCCAGTTGTGAAATTAACTACTATCCGAATTCTACTGAGTATTGTTGCATCGGAGAATTTGCACCTTGAGCAAATGGATGTAAAAACGGCATTTTTACATGGAGATCTAGACGAGGAGATCTATATGCAACAACCCGAAGGATTTGCAGCTCCAAGCAAGGAGCACATGGTGTGTAAGCTCAATAAGAGCTTGTATGGACTGAAACAAGCACCGAGACAATGGTACAAGAAGTTTGACTCCTTCATGAGCAAGAGTGGTTTCCACAGAAGTGAAAAGGATCAGTGTTGCTACCTCAAGAAATACACTGATTCTTATGTGTTTCTACTCCTGTATGTGGATGATATACTAATTGCTGGATCAAGTATGAGGGAGATAAACCACCTGAAGGCAAGCTTGTCTTCAGTATTTGAGATGAAAGATTTAGGTGCAGCGAAGCAGATCCTTGGGATGAGGATTTCTCGAGATAGATCTGCTGGCACATTAAATCTATCCCAAGAGCAGTACATTGAGAAGGTGTTGTCCAAATTCAAGATGAATAACGCTAAACCCAGGACTACCCCCTTGGCAAATCATATTAAATTGTCAAAGGGGCAATCTCCCAAGACAGTTGAGGAACGTGAGCACATGGCATCAGTTCCGTACGCTTCTGCAGTTGGGAGTTTGATGTATGCTATGGTCTGCACTAGACCTGACATAACACATGCAGTGGGAGTTGTTAGCAAGTACATGGCAAATCCAGGGAAGGAACATTGGGAAGCTGTGAAGTGGCTTCTAAGATATCTGAGAGGTACATCCAATACTACACTTTGTTATGGCAATGGCAAAGTAGTTCTGCAAGGTTTTGTGGATGCTGATCTGAGTGGAGATGTAGACTCCAGCAAGAGCACATCTGGGTATATCTACACTATAGATGGAACAGCAGTGAGTTGGATGTCTAAGCTTCAGAAATGCGTTGCTCTTTCATCTACTGAAGCTGAGTACGTGGCCATAGCTGAAGCTGGAAAGGAGATGATATGGATGACAGACTATCTAGAAGAATTAGGCCGGAAGCAGTGCAAGAAGATCCTTTATACAGATAGTCAGAGTGCCATACAGTTGGTGAAAAACCCAGTCTATCATTCAAGAACAAAACACATTAGAAGACGGTACCATTTCACTCGCAGGTTAGTGGAAGAAGGCGATATGTGTTTGGAGAAGATAGAGGGTGCAAAGAATCCAGCAGACATGTTGACAAAATGTGTTGATGTTGGAAAATTAAAGCTATGCAAAGCCCTAATTGGTATGGTGTAGGATCAGTCTCCAAGTGGGAGAATTGTTGAGTTATGGAGTCTGCTCCCTGTATTTATAGCTTGGTCAATGGCTATATCCGGTAAAGCTATATATGGTACATAGCTATATATAGTAGATGGTTAAATCTGGTAAAGCTATATTTAGTAGACTGAACCATATATATATTCCGTCCAGTAAAGCTTTGAAATGTATTTTCTATTCTCTGTACTCTCTCTTGTTGTACATGCCTGAAGTCATCAATAAAAAAAATCCTTTTAGCCAGAGTTCTCCTTGCAATTCTCTCTATCCTTTTCTTTGTGATCATCTAGATCGAGCGTGTGCGTTGTTGTGCGATCCTAACAATACTTTCCATCCATAAGTTGGTGGTTCCTGAACCAATTGAGATGCAGTCCTCACCGGTGCCGATGTTGGAGCTGAAGATAGTCACGTCTGATGATTCCTCCACATGGATGCCATAAGTGTTCAGACTATTGCCAGCATCTGAGACCTTCACTCCTTGAATGTCCACATTTTGGCAACCATGCACCGCAATGTTGAACATTTGGCTATTAATCGAAGTTAATCCATTCATTATTACGTTTTGTGAATTTTCTATCTCGAGATTCTACAAATTTAAAACAATCAAAGAGCTATAAAAAATACTAATTTAAATTAATTTGTATTTTTTATATCTAGCCAACTTAAATAATGTAATGGCTCCATGAGGGCAATAGAGTTTACAATTCCATATGCCAGATCCTTGCCCGTCAATAACACCACCATAAATGGAAAGCCCATTTACGTTTTGAAACCCAATCTAAGTTTTAGTTTTAGCTAGAACTTGAATGTTTGAGAAAGCAACAAGAGTGCCATCAATACGAAAAGTAATAGCATTGTTCTTACAAGGTCTACTAAATCTCCCACTTTGGACGTAGAATGTGCCTTTGGGCACGTTAATAGTTGCTGGTCTCGACGAGTCACAAGCCTTAGCCCATACTATTTGAAGCACAAGTGAAGCATTGGTCTTTCCATCAAGCTTATCTCCGAAACTAACCATACCTAATATTAATTCACCAAGCATGGTAAAGTTCAAAAACAAAAGTAGTCATTGAGATAGAAAAAACATTAAGTTTTCATAAAAAGCCATATGAATACTGACTTTTACAAATATTTTTGATAAGTCTGAGAGAAGAAAAGAAAGGACAAGGGATGGAAAAATGGAAGAGCTATGGAGTGATATTTATAGGTTAATGCATGCTTTAAGTCGTTTAAAACCGACTTAAAGATGAAGTGATTTTGAAAAATATTATTATAATTAAAAAATTTAATTTGACAAAATTTAGACCGCTGAAGATTTTATCTTCGATGTTACCGATTATAAATTTTCATAAAAGTATTCAATAAAGATAAAATAAACTTATTAGTAGGAAAGTAAAGAATGTGTGCATCAAATTGGAGAAACGGGTCGACAATTATCTTGTTTACCAACCATCCATTTTGGGGCAACTTTAAACTTCCTACTAGAATAAGAATTTCTTATTACTTTTATGTGTTTGACATATTTTGGATAGACATCCTAAATAAAATCTTGACAAAAGATGTTGTAATTTTCAAAATGATAATATTGACACGCTTACCATATACGCAATAGTATGGAAAGTCTTTGACTTTCTATTTGTAAATATATTACATAATTTCTAAATGTAACAAGTTTTTGGACTCTATCAATGATGTAACATTTTTATAGTTTATCAATATTGTAACATCTGAGTTCCGACAAGATATTAAATACCTGATATTTTCTATCAAATCTAAATTTTTGAGATTTTATTGAGAGGCTTAAGGATGGAAATTTAAAAGTACAAAAGAAAACTGTTGGAAAATTAGAAGAGTGGTCAAAGTCAACATGGAAGGGGTATTTTAGTCATTTTTTCCTTCTCCTTAATTAGGTACCTGCAGGAGGTTCCTGCAAGATGAAATTAGGGAAATGGGAAGAAAAGATGATATGAACCAAGAAATATCAATCATCCAATATATTTCAATAAAGATGTGAAAAAAATACAGTTAAAATTGTCAAAAGATATTTTAATTCATGCCAAATTGAAGAAGAATGAAGTTTCATTATTATAAATTTATAAATTTTGGGTGAATTACAATTTAGCGGAATTTAGAGTTATTGTATTTTATTAATATATTTTAAGACTTTTTATTTACTTCAGTTACATAATGGTCAATTATGGCCATAAAGTACGAATGTTACAACTCTTGGAATGCCTTTACTTTCATTTTGAGGTTATATAAAACCATATATGTTGTATTTGTAAGTAGACTTGAAAAATGAAGTAAAAGGAGCATTTGTGCTTTCTTTAGTTAATGGCTAAGTTTCTTTGCAATTCTATATAGTTCATGTTTCATGTAGAATCATTCAAACTTGACATGATCAATTTTGTTTGTGGAGTGATTCGAATCTCAAACAAGTGTTCTTGCCTTGAGATATTTGAAAAACAAGAATTATTCGAGCTAGACATGATCAATCTTACTTCTGGAATGATTTGAATATCAAATAATGTTTTGCCTTCAAATATTCGATCAACAAGATAATCTGAATCTTACTCCCCTTGATTTCCACTTATCATTATGAAACTATTAAAGACATTCCAAGAGTTTTAACATTCATACTTTATGATCATAATTGACCATTATGTAATTGTAACCTAAGTAAATAAAAAGTCTTAAAATATATTAATGAAATACAATAACTATATAAATGACTCTGAATTGTAATTCATCCAAAATTTATAGCAATGAAACTTCATTCTTCCTCAATGTGGCATGAATTGAAATATCTTTTTATAATTTCAACCGCATTTTTTCACATATTCGTTGAAATATATTGTATGATTGATGTTTCTTGGTTCATATCAAAAGAAGAAGAAGAAAAAAAAAAAGAATAGAGAGAAGAAGGAAGGTTCTAGAGAGAGAATGAGAAGTAACTGCCACAGCTCCTATCTGGTCACGAGGAGTTCGATTTTTGCCTAGCTTTCTTCACAAATCATTCATGGACCTTTGAATCGTACAAAAACGTCAATGAATGAAGAAAATCTGAAGGTAAGTTCTTGAAATTTTGCTTTAGGATTTTCTTCAGATCTGTGAGAAATATTGGGAATAAGATTTTACAATTTGAGTAGGTTAATCTATGGAGGATGGTGCTAATAATCTTTGAAGGAGTCATAGTTGATTTAGATTATAAATAGGAGTTTCAATGTTTATCAAAAGAGGTAGGTATGGATGTTTCTTGCCAACTTTAACTAAGTTAATTATCTATCTTATTAGAAATAAATTATAAGAAATATACATACTTGTGATGATATATATTCTACAAATCTTTTGAACCAATTGTATTAATCCAATTAGGTAGAAAGAAATATGAAAATAGAAAGAAAATAGAAAATAATTGATCTTTTGGAAATCGCAATGTTGAGGAGGAATAAGATAAATGATGGGGGACACATTTCACGTGTTGAGGAGGAAAGAAAGGACCGCTGCATTGGTGAAGAAAAAATAAAGAAAATATTACACCAAGCAGGATTCGAAGACCAGCTACCTAATAACCTGCGTGCATGCAAAAAAGATGATCTGACCCGACTCAGTGTAAGAAAAATCAAACTCCCAGCAAGTGCCCACAGTTTCGAACTCACGCCCTCGATCTTGGTGGACCATTCATGTTGCGCCATATGGCAACACCTTAGCGCATGCCCTCTCCCTTCAGGCACGACCATACGTGCATGGGGCCTATGAACCAATGCGTGATGGACCTTAAGTGGTTAGAACATGTGTAATTATGACATCCATTATAAAATTGCAAAATTTCCATTAGAGAATTGAGAAACATATCTAATTAATTTTTCCAATGTGGTATGATGGAAGAAGGAATATTTTGATTTGTTCTTCAGGTGATTGATGGATGTTATCTCCCTGTTGAGCTTGTTTGATTGTTGATCGTGTGTATGATTTATGTCATGACTTTTATGCATTAAGGCTTGGTAGGAATACCTTCTTAAATAACATATGTGAAAAGATAGACATGATTTATGTATTAGAGACGGTTCCTAGTTATATTTTTTTTTAGTAGAGCACGCATCAAGATCACAGTTAAGATTAGAGTGCTATAGTTAGTGTGGTTTACATGTAGAATCAAAGGTTCGATCTATGTGCACCTAGGGATTGATTAATCCGAGAGAGTAACCTAGAATGTCCTGAAAATTGAGAAAATGGAATTTAAATTGCATGAACGCTCCTAAGAACCTAGTAGACTTCCATAGTGTATTAACATGATTTAAGTAGCCTATAGAATCACGAAACAAGTTGAGTTACTATTGAGTGTAGAGTCGAGATAGGATCGATGTTGTAATCTCGTTAAACCAGATCTTGAGAAGAACTAGGGACTAATGGATAGTTATCTTAAGACATAGACCCCTATAGAGTATAGAACAGAGGAACTTGTAAACCAGTCCTAGTTGGACTAGGGACTACACGAGTAGGTGGAGAGCCCTTATTTAGTGTAGAAATATGTGAACCTATAAACTAGTCCTTCTTTGGTGGACTAGGGACTACACGGGTAGGTGTTAAGGTTAAAGCACCTATTGAGCATAGAAACGAGTTAAGGCCAGCGCTGCGATTAGGGACTACGCAGGTAAGTGGTTTAGCATGAACAATTCAATTGAGTGTAGAAACAGGTCAAGGTCGACGTTGTGACGCCATAAACCAGATTCGACAAGGGACTAGAGACGACACGAATTGATGATGAGTGAGGAATCAATTGGAACTTCGTATAGACGAAAGGAAAGCCGTGAGAATCTACTAGGAGAAGAAAATGATGAGAACCTACATACAAATAAATTGCTTATTGAGTATTTTTTATACTCGTCCCTTTTATTTTCTTTCTTTTTCATGTAGAGGTAGAGAGGTGGTTAGGAACTGTATTGTCATGGAGGGGTATTGTTCTGAAGTGTCAACACTTCAATTTTCAAATTGGGACATTTTTTTATTTTCTTTTATATTTTTATTTCCCATTTGTAATATTTGAAATAACATCACTTTCTAACAATTTAATTTTGGTAACTTCTTTTTCTTGTTTTAAATTTTATTTTAATTTTATTTCTTTTCACTTGGGTCCTTTTAGTCTCGAATCAATTTTCGAAGTTTCAAAAATCGAGTCGTAAAAAATATAGACTTTCATTATTGATAGACTGTTTTGACCGTCTCTATCACTCAAAGGTATTTTCTCTCTTTTGTTAAAGTGTATCTTATTATATACCCAAAAGTTGAAGGTTGTTTGAGTGACGTCCCTTTCTTTTCTTATTTTTTTTTTTGTAAAATTTACCCTTCTATTTAGTTAAAGAATGAAGCATGTTTCTTGCACTTTCTGTTTAAATCGAACCATCGTGTTTAGTTAGAAGCCGAAGCCTAGTCCATTAAGGTGCATTCCTAGTAGTAAGATGCGGGGTATCAGTTATGGGGTTACTATTAGGAATCACGACTCTCCAAAATGGTATGATACTGCCATTTTGAGTGTAAGCTCTCGTGATTTTGCTTTGGGCTTCCCCAAAAGTCCTCATTATCAATGGAGATATAATTCTTACTTATAAACCCATGATCATCCCTAAATTAACCAATGTGGGACTCCCTCCCAACAATCCTCAATAGTTACCCTCAACTAGATTCTACGACAATGTGGGGACTAGTAGTTAGTGAACTTTTCATAGTGATGGGTCCGAAAATGTTGTAAGTAGATTTTTAGGAGCTTGATCTACGAGAGTTGTACCTTGAGTACACTTGTGCCAAAGATAGGCTTCATGTGACGACAACAAGGAATCTTCAACTATTTGTCGGTTGCCAAAGATAGGCTTCACGTGACCAAAATCAAGGAATCTTCAACTCTTTGTTGGTTGAGAATGTGCCCATAGGGAGAGATGACATGATGGAAGTAGCTTGGCAAGATGTAACAATAGTTATTTGAAGAAAAAAACTTTAGATATGTAACGACCCCAGACTTCAAACATAAATATACTTTATCAATAAAAGTACTGTCATGGTCTTACGTGTTCAAAACATAATTCCAAAATGAAATTGAAAATGACAATGAAATAAATTTAAAAACATGAAATGCATAACAACCTATTCTACCATAATTCTAGAAAATGAAATATATTGCTAGCCTATGCACGTGTCATTGTCTCTGTTTTACGATGCTACTATCAACCATATATGGGGCCTTTGTCTTTACTTAAAATTGATGTAGCACACTCCGTGAGTATTTCAAAGAATACTCAGTAAGTGACTCCACTACAGTGGCCGTGAAAAATGAAAACACATGCAATAATGCTCTAGGGATCTATCATTAAAACATCCTAGGAGTGACCTCCAGTCCGGACTAAGTTGGATGTGTAGTACTTTTCTACACACGACCTACATGTGCGAGCGTATATCTCTAAGCGATTTACACCCCCCTGAACCCATCATAGTCGAGCTAGTTGTTCGTAGAAACGTCTGGAGGTTAGTAGGTCCCTGAGTGTTATGCTTGGCATGATCACCATCATCATTGTAGCGTATGCATCTGTACTCATCATCATAAAAGGAAAAGTATCTCAATGCTTATGTACATAGAAAAATGCATGAGGTCCCTATAGTTTCTCGTCTTTAAAATGTCTTTATAACACAACCTTCATTTCATTCTTATATTACTAATAGTAATATATGTGCATTAGCTTTCCATTTTAACATCATAAATGCATGAGGTCTCTTTTTATTTGATTTTATTTTATTCCATAAACCCAAACCGTTACAATTTCTAATAACTTCTTTGTTTAAAATTGCACGTTTCGACCCGAATAAATGCATAACATAATATCTTGTCATTTATAGAAATAAAAATAAAATCTTAACCAAATAAGGCAAAAATGGAAAATCTGAATCATTACAATAACATCACATATTAAGGAAATAACAACATGCATCATCATCGTACGTCGTTATCACAACACTATCAAAATACGTCATAATCATCATAACACATCATCAAACATCACCATACATCATCACAAAACTCAAACAAATCATGATACATCATACGTCATAATTATAAAGCAAAAAGGACACATGCCAGTGCCGTGAGGCATGTGTCGTCATACATCAAGCTAAGTACCTAGCCTATCCTATCGTAAGACCACTTACTTGGTTGGCCTTAGCCGGCGTCCTCCCTAAATAAATACGTTAGCTCCCCTTCCTCGAAAGCTGCACTAGGTGTCACCGGAGTTCGTTTCTTAATAGGTGGTCCCATTTCTTTCATTAGTATTTCACAATTCTAAATTAAATTTAACTTGAAATTGTGAAATAGGGCATCGTAATGACCTTTAATTACAGTCAAAATCGGCTTCTGGAGGGTCAAAACGGTGGGAATCGGTGATGTTGTCTTTCATCGAGTTGAGGAGCCAAAATTTTGAGACCCGAAGCTACCGAGCCGTCTAAGCCAACTTAGTCGAAGGTGCGTCTGGCTACAAGTGTGACAGTTGTCACGGTACGAGAGGGACACATCGCTTCTACTATTTGGGTTGAAGGCGGGGGCGTACAGGTCGCGAGTCTCAGCTGTTGCAGATCACGTGGGCTGGCTGTTTGGGTTGGGTCGAATGTTCGGTTTGGGCCTCGGGTTGAATGGTTGCAGGCACTGCGGGTTTACTAACAGGTTGGGGGCTGTAGACGTACGTGGGCCGCGGTGGCTCTCGACGAATTTTCCTGTCTTTCATTCATCTCTCATGACTCCTACCCTTCACCTTCTTCACTTCCACGGTGTTATCCACCTCCAACGTACCTACAAACGTAGATCTATTGAGGTTTTAGCGAATTGGAGGTGGGTTTCCAAAGCTAACTCAGGCCGTGTGCTTATTGAGTGGGGTCACTTATTGTGCTTATGGTTGGCTGAGCTAGCTCCTACAGTGGGGTCATTTATTGAATATTCTTTGAAATACTTGGGCCATGTTCTACATCATTTTTTTCAAGTAAAGGCAAGGTGCCGTGTATAGATGACGACGGCATGGCAATCAAAGACTATAACAGGCATATGCGAGTAGCATATTTAAATTCCTAGGCGTAGGTTAGAATAGGTTGTTATGAAATTTAGGTTCTTGAATTATTTATCATTATCGTTTTTAATTTTATATCTAAATTATGTTTTTGAATACGTATGACCATGGCGGTGTTTTCAGCGATGATGTTATGTTTATCTTGAAATTATGATTTTAAAGATGATGTTTTAAGAGTTAATTTCGGCATATTACCTTAGGTAGCATAAATCTAGGGTTGTTACATTGTCCATTAAAGTACCTCGAGAAATAGAAAGCCCACTTACGTTTTTAAACCAAATCCAAAATTTATTATAAGCTAGAACTTGAATATATGAAGAAACCACAAGAGTGTTCGTTTATGAGAACACTAATAACATTGTTCTTACAAGGCCAATTAAATCTCTCACTTTTAATGTACAATGTGGCATTGGGCAAGTAAATAGTTATCGGTGCCGAGAAGCCATAAAATGACCCGAAATTTTCTACTTAATTTAAGGTCATCACTAAATACATATCATGAACATTGAATGAGGAAATACTTCACTGAATCTTTCATAAAACATCACCTTCATCTTAAAACACAGTCATCATGGACTTACGTGTTTTGAAAACACCTTTAAAACGACACAACAAAAGACTAAATAAAATAAATAAACGTTTAAATTAAAAACATCTTATTCTAGCCTAAGTCTAAGAGAATAAATGCGACTATCCTATGTATGTGTCCTAGTCTCGAGTTGTGATGTCGCCGTCAGCCGTATGAGAATGTCTTGCCTTAACTTGAAATAGAAATAGCATGTGACTTGAGTATTCAAAGAAATATTCAGTGACTCCACTATTGGAGTTAAATGCAAGATCATGCGAATGCAATGACGAGACCTATCATAACAGTCTGTTTTCCTATGGTACTATCCTAACGGGCAACTTGGATGTGTACTTTATACTTTACACACGGCCCACACGTACGAGTGTGGACCCACCAGTCGGTTCGTACACCGTTGGGCCGCTTTCCTTGTTTGCCGAGCATACTCTGGTAGCTCTCTATGTCGTACAGTCGTTAGAAGTAGTAGCCATCACGACGACATTATGTCAAACATAATGATCGTTCTCTTGCCTAGTAGTGTACGAGTTCGTACCATGCATGAGATACCAATATTTTTCTATTCTCATTATTGTTTGATACAACCCCGTTCTGTAGGTATCATATAGTCATTCATATCATTTCTCATATCGTTTATCATATCGTCATTCATATCATTTATCATATCTTTCATGCAGATTCCGGAGTTGTATTTCATGCTAGTTTGTCGTTTTGCATGTCAAATCATTTCATATAATTCAGATTACATAAATATGTCATATCATAACGTTCCATGCTTCCAGACATAACAATTTTCATCATATACATATCATATCATAACAAATCGCATCACAATATCTCATAAATCATTTCGTTTCGTGAACTTATCCTAGTCTTACTGTTACATGAACATATCTTAACCATATTGTTCTATTAGTCTATCATAATCATATCCGAACCATATTGTTCTATTAGCACGTTATGCGTCCTTCTCGTATTTTTTCTCAAACATATCATTGAGCACATCGTACCATAAGTATCATCATATAATTCACATATCATAACATATACACATCATATCGATTCATAAAAAATTCACACATATAAATATATATGACACGTACAGAACCACGGAGCACATGTCAACATCAAATGTAGTCATGTCAATAGTAAGGCCATTTATTTGGATGACCTTAGTCGAAGTTCTAACACTAACTCCAAATTATCTTGCTTTTGTCCCTCGAATTCGTTTTCACTTATGCCAAGACGCTTCTCCCTAATAAAGATGTTCACTGAATTCCTTCCTCAATTCTAATTCCTAAATTGGGTTAAGTATTTAACAAATTTTTAATCTTTCCATTTAGATTTAATGTTTAGGATATAAATATGTCTATCAAAGCAATGCCCACTAACATACAATTTATTAGATACTATAGTTTCATTATTATATTATTCTGTTCCCCCCGATACTCTTGACCAATTTTTAATCATTCATTTGGCCACTAATAAAAAATTATTGATCTGACCATTACTGATTGATAGTGATTTACTAAAATTGGTATAAAATTATTGACATCTAATTTCTAACTCAAACTTAAACAATTGCACCAGCTTAAAAAGATCTAACGTATTATTGGAGTGTGATTTTCTAAAAATAAAATTAGGATAAAAGGAAAGGGAAGATTTAACATACACCTTAATAAACTTCTACACATAAATCTGCCTCTACCTCTCTTCAAGCCAATCTGCCTCTACCTATTAAGGTCATTTTAGTTTTTTTCAAATCTGGCCTCTTGTTGTAATCTTTTGTTGTTTTTCTCTTTCGTTAGGGAGGAATTTATTTATTTTATATCTATATATATATATATATATTTGGCTACAAGCCACCGGCCTTGTCCCATGCCATTTGAAGCGCATTTGAAACGCAAGTGAAGCGTTGATCTTCCCATCGGACTTAGCTCCAAGACTATCAATATCAAATGTTAATCAATGCCAAAAGTTGAAAAGTAAAGTTTCAAAAAGAGCCCTAAGAAAACTAAATTGTTGAAGTAGTTGTGATAAGTTAGAGAAGAAAAGGAAGTAAATGATTGGAAAATGGAAGAGACTTGAAATGATATTTATAGGCTAATTTTTCCTCTCCGCACGTTTTAAATACTTAGAAAATCATTAAAAAGTTCAATATAGAACGAAAATTGTAATGGTAAGACTCAATTTAATAATATCGGAGGATCTCATATTCGATGATACTAACTATAAATTATAGTAAAAATATATCATAAAAACTCACAGTATCTACATTTTATACCGTGAAGTACCAACATTTGTGAATATAAGACATTAATTAATTTTTCAATTCTATATATTTAAAGTTTGTTTTGTTCTTGAAATATATATATATATATATATCCAAATGAACTTCTGGAAGTAACACATATGATTGAGTTTCCATTTTTGTGTTGTCTATTCAACTTTGAAATAAGTTCACAACATACTTACCATATAAGAATTACAATCGATTCTCTAATAATATTTGTAATAAGTCCAAAAATAAATTATGTGCCAATTTATATTTACATGAAATTTCAAATTTAACTTAAAATAAGTTTTTTTTTATATCAAATTTATATGGTTCACTTAACTATTTTGTCTATTAATATGACTCGGAGCGTGTGCCGTGGGTGTTTTGACCTTTGTTTACTAATTTTGTTTGTAGTAGAAATTCCGTCCTTCAAATATGGAAAATTGAGCATATAAGGCCTCCTTGATCCTCGAACAACTTCTCCTTAATTGAAGTTCAACTCCTTCTTAGAGTCCTTGAATAGAGTATACCCTTTGTTCGACATAGAAACTATGACTACACCTTTGATACTGTTTGATTATTGTCGTAGTAAAAATTTCGAGACTCACAACTTCTTTGTTTGATATTTGATGATTCTATTGACATGACTAAAGATGAGATAATAAGCTCTCAGCGGTTTGCTTTTGGTTTTCGCAAAATACCTCATACCAATGGAGATAGTATCTCTCACTCATGATTTTTTTCCTTAATTAACCAAGGTGGAACTCGAACAATTCTCAACAGGTTTATACTAACTACAAAACTCAAACCATTTTAATTCAATATTTGTCGTCAAAAGTCATGAGTTTATAAACATTCAAATGAGAATGCTACCTATGGGTCAATATCATTTTTATGAGAACTGTTTTGAGTCCCTAAGTTTTCTTTTGTGAAGTAAAGAGGAGAATGTTAGTTTTTTTTCAATGACTTTGGTATCGAACTTTAGGATAAGTATGTGATACCCGAGTAAATAAGGGGTGTATGAATGATCTGAGATCACATCCAAACCAGAGATCGTGTTACAATTTGATGTGTTACAATTTTATGAATGATGGAAAGAAAAAAAAATACTCACTTCCCATAGAATCTCTCCCTCCAAAAGTAAAATTAAATATATTAAAACATCATCTTCCTTACCTAAATCTTCTATCTGCCACTCATTTCGTTGGATTGTTATGTTTATCCAAATTTCCAAATTTGGCAACCAAAAGTTTGTCTGATAGTTTGGCAATCAAAAGTTTTGTTAGAATCGAAGTCAATTTCCAAATTTCCTTTTTCATCAAAATTTCATCAATTTCGTTAGAAAATTTTCATCAATTTCGTAGAAGTGGATTACAAAATTAAACCCCAAGAATAATTTAATTATTATAGGAAATCAAGAATCTATTAACAAATTAATAATCATATTTGATTCTTTTACGACTCATTCTCTCATGCTCAAGCTTTAGNAACAAAGTAAAGATATGAAAAGTATTAAATGGTGGGTAACAAGTGAATATAATATTATAAAAAATATATATTTTCATTTATATAAGTACCCAAATATATTATAAAATCTATCATAGTGTTAGTAGACATCTATTTGTTAGACATTTATATCCTAGAAACATTAAATCTAAATTGAAAGGTTAAATATTTGTTAAATGATCTAGTAGATATGTCGAGATATTTATTTATCTTACATAATTGGACTACAACGTATTGATCTTTGCTTGATGGATTTGAGGTTGAATTGAATCTTGAGGAGCATATTCATGTTTTTGCAAAGAATAATTAATAATTTCGATATAGGTCAACCAAGTAAGTGGTTTTACTATCAATTTGGTTAGAAGAATTACTTTATGTACGATGACACGTGCCCAATAGCATTCCACACATCATATGTGTGATATGATTTGATATGTGATGTGATGTTATGTGTCGCTATATGATATGCCAAATAATATTATGATATAAATTATATGTCATGTTGTGTTACGATAAGCTATGTTATGTTATGAAGTGTCATAATGTACTATGATATGTTACGTTAGGCCATGATATGCTATGTTATGTGTTGAAATAAGGAAATACGATGAAAAACCTCTATGCCATGATTTGAAAACTATGTTATGAATGAAATAATTTTATAAGAATTTTATGTAGGCATATTACTCAGTGTAAATGTGATGAAAGAATGGGGGTTGTCTTGTATGATTTATTACACCACCATAAAAAAATATGGGAACCTCATATATAATTGTTTGTTCACGTGCATCAGAATACATACTCTTTATCATGAGTACAGACACGTAAACTATAAGACTGAAATGACCATCATGTTTACCATGATGCTATGACGGTCACTATTTCCTCTAGGTGTTCAAAAATAGTCCATAGAGTCCACGCTTACACGTGTGAGTCGTGTGTAAAGAAATAATACACATCCAATTTTCCCGAATTGGAAACCCATATAAGAGAAGAAAGTTTTAAATTGTAAAAGCCCAAGTCCACCGCTAGCCGATATTGTCATCTTTAGGTTTTCCGTTTCGAGCTACCACTCAAGGTTTTAAAGCATGACTGCTAGAGAAAGGTTTTCACACCCTCTATATTGTTTTCTTTGGGCTTTCCCTTTCACGCTTCCCTTCATGTTTTAAAGGGAGAAGTTTCCACACCTTTATAAGAAATGTTTTGTTCTCCTCTCCAACCAATGTGGGATCTCACAATCCAGTTTTCTTGGGGGCTAACGTTCTCATTGGCATATCCTCGGTGTCTTGTCTGATACCATTAATGACAACATAAGTGTACTGCTAACCGATATTGTTCTTTTTGGGCTTTTCTACAAGGTTTTAAAACACGTGTTAGGAAAAATAAATGTATTTTTATATATGTATTTTTATTTTAGAACGAGTAAGATAAATTAACTATATTTCAATTTTGAAATATAAGAAGTACAATTAATTCTTCCATTTAAGTGTGTAATTAGTTTATATAATTTTATTAAATTAAATTATTTGAGGATGATGATTAAGATTATTATTAAATAAATACAAAAACATAAAATACATTCTTCCTCTCTTTCAAAAATTTCCAAATTTAGCATCTTTTTTTTATTGATATTTCCTCAAGTTTTTTATGGCTTAGTTGCATTGATTTTAAGGCTAATATTGATTATCTATCTTAACTTGAGGGACAATGAAATGAAGTGAAGTAGAGAACCAATTTACATGACAATATGCTTTTCACACCCATTAATTACTATATTTAAAAACTAATGGTACATTTTGGATGTAGAACATTTTTCGATATTTAAATTCATAAGACTTCGTTTATTAGGCTGAAGCAATACAACTCCAATTTTCACCTTTGTAATACACTAAGTAATAGGCTATCACCAAAATTAAGTTCGTCTATTCTAAGCAACTAGCAGGTTCAACCACACCAGAGGCAGTTCCTTTGGCACCTTCGCATGAAGCTTTAGCGATTTGATCATTATAAGTCACTTTAATGTCTTCCAAGGTGAGTCCAGTGCAAGGATTTGTTGGGCTACAATCAAATTTGACTCCTATTTCAGTGGCTGATGTTCCCTTGATATCTTCGTAAGTTACGTCGCTAATTTTTACTCCCGAATCCTATTCATGCCAATAAGAACAATCAAAATATGGCATGAAAATTGAATAAAGACAACTATCTCAAATGGTACAAGATCTTTTATGTGAAAATCAAAAAAAATAAAGCCATAAAAGCTTAGGATGATCAAAGTGGATAATATAACACTCTTTTGAAGATATGTGAATGTTACATTGTCCACCACAATTCATTACCTAAAAGTGTAGCCGAAGTAATGTTCCTAATTTAACACACGTCTTGAAGAAGATAAATTCCAACTCGTTGAAAAAAAAAAAAATTATGTATGAAATATAAAATTTAAATTCTATTAATCAAATTTAAAGATAAATATAATTTGTAAGAAGTTAACATGTTGAGGATTAGTGAGAAAATATACCTGATGGGGGCAACCTTTGTCATGTGGACAGTAATCTTGATCAATTATGATAGGGTTCTTCACGTTATCCAAAGTAATGTGTTGAAAATGAATATCCGTAGCAAACCCACTGCTTGGTCTTCCCCAAGACTTAATCCTCACTCCATTCGTAGTCTCGCTAAAAGTCGATGATGTAACTGTCACATTTTTCACTCCAGGCTCATCCGCTGACTTCCCCAAACTCCCAATGCTACAAACACATATTCAACAAATAGTGAAATAGTTAAAATCACCATATTCAAGATAAAAAAAATTTCTAAAACGTATTTTTATTCATTCAAAATCTAATTTTATATTTGGTTTTATAATTTCAAATATATTTTTCATACCAACAAAATAATTTCCAAAAATTATTTGTTGTCACCTACCTGATTCCGTGCCCAGGTCCACATGTAACACTTTCTATCCATAAGTTGGTGGTCCCTGGACCAATTGAGATGCAGTCGTCACCGGTGCCGATGTTGGAACTGAGGATGGTCACATCTGATGACTCCTGCACATGGATGCCATCTGTGTTCGGACTATCGCCAGGATCCGAAACCTTCACTCCTTGAATGTTCACATTTTGGCAACCGTGCACCACAATGTTAAATATTTGGCTATTAATTGAAGTTAATCCATTGATGATAACATTTTGTGCATTTGTGATTTCAAGATTCTACAAATTCAAAACAATTAAGAGCAAGAATTAGTACAATGCATTTTATTTCAACTTTCCCTCGAGACAAATTTTTAAATTTTGTTATATCTAGCCAAACTTAAATAATGCATACCCGTGCTCCATCGGGGCAATCATTCCCTGAGTGTTTACAATCCCATATGCCAGATCCTTTCCCATCAATAACACCGCCATGAATGGAAAGCCCATTTACGTCTTTAAACCCAATCCAAGCTTTAGTTTTAGCTAGAACTTGAATGTCCGAGGAAGCCACAAGAGTGCCATCGATGTGAATAGTAATAGCATTGTTCTTACAAGGCCCATTAAAGCTCCCACTTTGAACGTAGAATGTGCCTATAGGCACGTGAATAGTAGCTGGTCCCGTCGAGTCACAAGCCTTGGCCCATGCTGTTTGAAGTACAGGCGAGGCATCGGTCTTTCCATCAGGCTTAGCTCCAAGACTAACAATATCTAAGGTTAATCCATCAGCCAAGGCATGGTTCAAAAGTAGAAGTAGCGGAAGGGAAAGAAGAAGCATTAAGGTTTCACAGAGAGCCATATGAAAACTGAATTGTACAAATATCTGTGATAAATGTGAAAGATGAAAACCGAAGAGCTATGATATTTATAGGCTAATGCTAATGCATGCTTCCTTTTGCATGTAAGTAGTTCAGATAGATATGATTATCATTTATGGTCACTTTTTAAATGGTTAATACTTTTTTAAATACTTTTGGAAAGTTATTTAAAACTAATTCAAAAAGTGGATGTGGTTTTGGAAAGTTATTACTATCATCAAAAGATTTATTTTGACAAAATTTAGGAAACGCAGAACATAAAGAATGTGTGCGTTACATTTGTAAGAGCGATTTTGAGAAACATACTAATAATTATTTATAATCTTCAAGTTTTTACGAAGAAAATGTCTTGTTTGAGTCAACGGTCAGACTTGCATAGATAATATACAAATAATATTCCATTAGTATTCATGATTGTTGCCTTTTTTGGATGGTTTCTTTTTCCATTTTGGAGCAACTTCTAAATTTCTTACTATAATAAGAATTTCTTACTACTTTGTATAGTGATCTTAAATAAAATCTCGATAATGATGATTGGTGATAATCAAAATAATAATGATGACAAAACGCTACCATATACGCAATATTATGAAAAGTCTTTAACTTTCTATTTGTCAATATACCACACAATTTTCAAATGTAACAAGTTTATGAACTCTATCAACCATATAATGTTTTTATAGTTTATCAATATAGACTTCTATTGTTCATTGGCTATTTTGACCGTTTCTATCACTCATAGGTGTTCTTTTTTTCGTTTTGGTTAAACTTAATCTTATTATTTATTTAGAAGTCGAAGGTTGTTCGAGCTAAGTCCTTTTCTTTTCTTTTCTTTTTCTTTTTCTTTTGTAATATTTACCCTTGTATTTAGTTAAAGAACGAACCGTGGTCGAGTCAAGTCATTTCTTGTACCTTTCTGGTTAAATCGAATGTTGATCTTTAGTTAGGGATTGAAGTATGATTGAGTTAATTGCATTTCTTTGCTCTTTCTGGTTAAATTGAACTCTCGTGTTTAGTTGGTAGTCGAAGCCTGGTTGAATCACGTATATTCCTTTCTCTTTTTAGATTAAATTGAACCATGTTTTTTATTAGATCAAAGATCATTTTTTATTTTTGTTAAATTGAAGCCTATTTTTAATTAGAGATTTAAACCTAGTTACATTTTTTTCCTAAATTTAACACATGGTATAGTTAGAAGCAAAGGTTTAGTCACTTCTTTTTCGGTAGGTAATTAAATTGAATCTTTCCTAGATTGCTCTTCACATTAGTCTACCGACTATTGTATAGATGCTATTCTTTCTAGGATCCCATAAGTTCATCGTAAGATGGCATCCACCACTTGTTTAGTAGCAATATTCCGTCCATTGTAGAAAGTTTTCATTTAGATACAATGGGGAAGTCCGATGACACTTTCTAAGTATCTCCTTGAATCTCTCCCAAGCTTCACTTAGTGTTTAATCTTCAAACGTTGAAAAACAACAATTTCATTTATGAACTGTGCATTTCTAGTGGGTGGAAAATACTTTATCAAAATTTTCTCTACTAGATTATTCCAAGAATCAATTTCTAGTGGGTAACTTGCATTTTCGGCCTGATAATGCACGAATTTAGCACCTTCAAAGCTGGGCTATACTTCGATTGCTCTTTCCCTATTATTTGCTAAATGAATAGTATTAACAAGGATCCTCTAGAGTGGCCATCACTATTATATTTTCAAACTTTTGATTTGGTTGGGTTCCAAGGACTCCTTGATGTATATTCTATTATGTCATTCTCGAACAAAACAAAACATTTGTTCTCAAGATTTTCTCTATTTTGGGGTCTATAATACACTTCAAACCTTTAGGGGTGGTCATGCACCAAATTTCGCAGCAGAAATTTCAGCAACGAAAAAGTTCAGACGGTACAAAGACTAGGAGATGATGTCATACCAAGACCAGGAGATGTCAAATCAATCTCTTGCCAGTGGATTTACAAAATAAAGTGTATCTCATATGGATCAATCAAGAGATACAAAGCTCAAACTCTAGCCCCAAGAATCTCTCAACAATATCGACTTGAATGAAACTTTTAGTCATAGTGGCGAAGATCACTATCATACAATTTTCTCCAGCACTTGTGGTAAAAAAGGATTTGAAATTATGGTAGATGAATATGAAGAATGTTTTATTGGATTGAGAGTTGGACAGAGAGATTTACGTGAACAAACCAACTAGATTTGAAAATGGAGTTAGAGTCGTTAGTGAGTACATGAAAAGTGTAAAGAAGCATCACTAGCCCAACAGGGTTAAGCCCAATAGTCCAATAGGGTTAAGCTCAACAATTGAATGAGTCCTTGTATATTTATGTTACGAAAATGATTTAGAAATTTTAGGAATAAATTTAGGAAAATGATTTAGGTATTACAAGAAAAGAACTAAGAAATTTTAGGAATAAATTTTCTACCATTCACGGTAAATACCCCTCAACCTACGTTATCATCTCAAGAAATACAAACCAGTAGTATTCTACGGGGAGTTTTGTAATCTCCTCAATTTGTGTTAATAAAGAGTGTGAGTGTTTCAAGTTGTGTTTATCAACCGAATCAACATCTTAATCATACAAAATTAATAGAATAAGAAAATAAAGAAAGGAATTAGAGAGTTATCAAGCTTGTTGTTGTCCTACCATGTAAATTCTCCTCTTGTGGACTCTTGCGTCCCTCTCGTTACCTTGAGCTATCATTCTAAGTTTATTTGTCATCCGTTGCTGAATTAGGATTCTTCTACCTCATCCATTCCGTTTCTGCCATTTTGTATTTCTTTGTTTAATAATTTGGTTCTACAAAAGCCTCTAATATATTTGATTGATTATTGTCATAGTAAAAATTCCGTCCTCCATATCTACTTATTTGTCGTGCAAAAGTGCTGATATATCGATTTTGTTCAATGGGTTAAAAGAAATGTTAGAAACAATGACCCTACACATTGGTATGATATTGATTATTTTGAGCATAAGGCCTCCTTGATCCTCGAACAACCTCTCCTTAATTAAGGCTTAACTCATTCTCGGAGTCCTAAAATAAAATATACCATTTGTTGGACACATAAATCACTACAACTAAACTTTGGTACTGTTTGATTATTGTCGTAGTAAGAATTTCTTCCTTCAAATATGCTTATTATGTGATGGAAAGTGCTAATTGCAGATTCCTCTGTTATATACATGGATTTTGTTCAATGGCCAAAAATAGTGTTGCCTCCTTCGAGGCTCCTTCCAATTTCTCAAATAAAGTATACTCTTCTGTTCGACACATGAGTCACTATGAATGACTATGCCTTTGAAACTCACAATTTTTTTGTTTGATACTGGGTAAGGTTGAGATAATAACCTCTTAAGACTTTGCTTTTGGTTTTCCCAAAATGACTCGTACCAATGGAGAGACTTTTCTTTTGATTTTCCCAAAATGTCTAGTACCAATGGAGATAGTGCCCTCACTCATATATAAATGATTTTTTTCCTTAATTAACTAAGGTAAGACTCCAACTATTCTCACAAAACTTAAACCATATGAATTCATTACTTGATGGCCCAGAAACTGATGGGTTTATAAACCTTCAAATAAGTTCTTTTAATGTTGCGTAAAATTTCTACCGTTGGTTTACATCGCCTACAATAACGCTTAAGAAATGTTATAGAAGGTACAATAGTGTTTCTTGGAGTGTCGTGAAAAGACTCAACTAATTGAACTATGTTTGTTTGATTCGGGTTTGTTTGGTTGGGGTGTTATGTTTATCCGGCTCTCAATATTACATCGAAAATAGTTGTAGTTGAAATTGAAGCAAATCAATTTTCAAATTTCATTTTTAGTCAAAATTTCATTAGTTTTGTTAGGTTCAAGTTGAAGTGGATTAGAAAATTAAATACCAATTTAAATGTTCTAGAAAATCACATCACTATAGCCATTAAATTATAACAAATTAATGTAATATTATTAAAAAAAAAAAACATATATTTCCATTTATACTAGTAATTCTTTAAGTATACAAAGTGGCACCCTATTTCTTAGACATACAATAAACATTAATCTAAATTAAAAGATTAAAAATGGGTTAAATATTTAATAAAGTTTAGTAACCTAATAATTTAAATGAATAATTTACGCTAATTATTATATATATGTATACACACGCACTTATTTCTCTTCGAAAAAACGTAATAGAATTCAATCATAATTTTCAAATTTTAACGTTAGTTTCAACTTCAATATACCTTAAAATAATCAACCCAAATTATAAGAAACTAAGTGCACATGATTTTTAATTTTAAATACCAAACAACGGACTTAATTTGGAGGGAAAAAAATTGAATAGATATGTCCACGTATTTCTTTACTTTCAATAATTGGACTACAAGGTGGCTGATCTTTGGCGTCATTTTGTTCAAATTGATATCATCAAGAAAATGGATTTGAAGTTGAATTGAACCTTAAGGAGCAGATTCAGGCTGGTGCAAAGAATAATTAGTAACTCTGACATAGACCAACGAAGTAAGTGGCTCTACTATCTATATGGTTGAAATAATTGTTTATGTGATGATGACATGTGCCTAGTGGCCTACACATGTCATATGTGTGATATGCTTTGATATGTGATGTTATATTATGTGTCGTTATATGATATGTCAAATGATATTATGGTATAAATGAAATGTCATGTTATGTTACGATAAGCTATGTTATGTTATGAGATGTCATGATGTACTATGATATGTTACATTAGGCAATGATAAGCTATGTGTAACGACCCAAAATTTTCTACCTAATTTAAGGTTGCTTCTGTATACTTACCATAAACATTGAATGCGGAAGACTTCATTTCAATTCCATAAAACATAATCTTTATCTTAAAATACAGCCATGGACTTGCATGTTTCGAAAACATCTTTAAAACGACACAACAAAAGACTAAATAAAATAAATAAGAGTTTAAGTTAAAAACATCCTATTCTAGCCCAAGTCTAAGAAAATAAATACCAATACCCTCTGCATGTGCCTTGGTCTCGAGTTGCGATATCGTCGTCAACCGTACCGGAATGCCTTACCTTAACCTGAAAAATGTAGNTCATGTGCCATGGTCTCGAGTTGCGATGACGTCGTCAGCCGTACAGGAATGCCTTGCCTTAATCTAAAAAATGTAGTTGCACATGGCTTGAGTATTTAAAGAAATACTCCGTAAATGCAACAATCACATGCAAATGAGATGATGGGACCTATCTTTCAATCTGTCTTCCTATGGTGCTGTTCTAACGGGTAATTTGGACGTGTACCACATACTCTACACACAATCCATACGTGCGGGTATGGGCTCACTAGTCAGTTCGTACACCGCTGGACCACCTCACTTGTCGGGCGAGCATACACTGGGATGCTCCCTAGGCCGGACACCCGTTAGAACTAGTAACCGTCACGGCAGCGCTATGCAAAATATAACGATCGTTCTTCAGCCATTGGATGTACGCGTCCGTACCCTCATGATGGAATAGGGGTATCCCCCCAATGCATGAACACACATAATGCATGAGGTCCCCAATATTTCTACTTTTATCATTAATGAATATAACCCCGCTATCATCTTTCATGCTTAACATGTTATTTCTCATTTTTCAGTCTACTTATCATACATCATCCTAGGGGTTACATTTCATTTCATTTATTGTGGTATCATGTCATTCATAACATGCTGTATACATAAAATTTAGAAAGCATAACATAACTCTCCATGCTTTTAACATGTCGTTTCATAACGTGCAATTTATAGAACAATTACCTCAATGATCACACAAAACAATCTAAAAATAACATATCAATCACAATAGATCATATCATAAACATGTCATATCGTAAATACTTCGTGGTCATATTGTTCCCTAACTTATCATAGACTTAACATTCTTATACCTATCACAATCATATCGTTACGTGAACATACCTTAGTCATATCATCACAGGAACGTATCCTAACGCTATTGTTCTATCAATCACAAACCTATCCCTTTCTACACATATCTTAACCATATTTTTTCATCAATCTCCCCTATCCATAGCGCTCCGGTATGCAACCTAACCTTAACGTTTCATGAACGTATCTTACTCCTATCGTTACATTTCGTTTTGTGCATCCTTCTCGTGTCCTATCTCAAACATATCCTTGAACACATCGTACCATAATTATTATCATACAATCCACACATTATAACATAACATAAACATAATATAAGCATACCGATTCACAGATAATTCACACATATCAGTATATATGACACATGCAGAACCACATGCACGTGTCAACATCAAATATAACCATGCTAATAGTAAGGCCACTTACCTGGTTAGCTTAAGTCGTTGTCACGAATATATTCTTAATGAAAGTTTGATTCCGTCCTTTGAAATCCATACCAACCTATATGAGCCCGACAATTCGAATCGACCCATCCCAAACTATAGGAGTTGGGTTGAGTTGGATTAGCATTTCGAGTTAAGTTGGATTCATTTTTTTGAACCCAGACTGATTCAATTTGGTTTCGGATTTGTGGGACAAAAACTTTGAATTAACTTGAACCGAACAAAAAATTATAAAATATATTTAAAAAAAAATTAGTGTATTTATAGGTCTAATAGTGGTACTTTGGCCCATTGAAAACATTTCTATTTCTTTAATTTTTCATATTATTTTTAAACATGTTATTTATAATATGAATAAACTAACAAACAACTTTTCATACCCTTTATATTATTTTTAAATATATGGTTTATAACTTGAAATAAATTTTCTTTCAATTTTAAGAATATAATTTTTTGATAAGTTCTATGATTTATACAAAAATATATTATATTCAAAGTTCAAAATACATATTGTTTTCATTTTATCAATTCTTAAATAAATTTTTAGAAACCGAGAATTCCTGGAAATTGAATGCTTTCCATCTTTCATGGTGAATGATTTTAAATATGGAGATTTATAAATAAATAAAAAAATGTCTAAAATGTCATGTATAGTAAGTCTATTTTTTTTTTTGTTAGATTTAGTTTCTTTAAACTAATTATTTTTTTATTGTTTGGTAATTTTATCCTCTATCCTTATATTTTTCTTACATTTTAAAGTAACTAATTCTCTCAAGAAATGTCTGTATTTAGTTGTCTTTAATTTTATGATAATGTTGAACTATGTTACCATGCTACAATATGTTATTGATGAATTTTTTTTAGTGATTATAGATTAATTTGTGTTTGTTTGTGAACTTTTAATATCTTTTATCTAAGATTGCATCCTATATCTATGAATTTTGGATAAATAAAACTTTTTTAAATAAATTATATTTTTTTAACGACCCAAACCCAACAAAAAAGAAAAAAATGGAGGGTTGGGTTGGATTAGGTTGTGAAAATTTTTGGGTTGGATTGAGTTACTAATCCAACCAACCCGAACTTTTGAGTTGGTCCAAAATAATCTCTCAACCCAACCTAACCCGTACTATGTACACCATCTTTTATTATTTCTTTTCCATGTAACATAAAATACATTCTTCCTCCCCTTCACAAATTTCAAAATTGAGTAATTTTCTTGTGTGTGTGTTTATCGATTGATTTGTATATTCCATGGGCAAAATCAATTCCATAGGATTTTTTTGTTGATATTTCCTTAAGCTTTTTATGGCTTAGTTGCATTGATTTGAAGGCTCTTATTCTAATATTGATTAGTATATTAAAATGTAATAGTACATTTTCCATAAGAAATTTTGGTTGTTGAACGTTTCTTAATATATTCAAATTCATAAGAGTTCGTTTATTAGGCTTAGGCAATAGAACCCCATTAGATTTGTCTATGCTAAGCAACTAGCAGGTTCAACCACGCTAGAGGCAGTTCCTTTGTCGTCTTTGCATGAAGCTTTAGCGATTTGATTATTATAAGTCACTTTAATGTCTTCCAAGCTTAATCCAGTGCAAGGATTTGTTGGGCTACAATCAAAGTTGACTCCTATTTCAGTAGTGGCAGATGTTCCCTTGATATCTTCATACGTTACGTTGCTAATTTAAACTCCATAAGTCTATTCATGCAAACAAGAACAAAAAATGAAATAAATTAAATCAAGAAACCAAACACTAAACTATAATAAACTTTGAAATAAAACCCTCTCAAAGTAGCCATAAAATGCAAAAATTCGTGTATAGAATATATACATAAAAATGAGATATAAATCATATTGGGAGTGAGATTACCGTTCCCTGGTTAGATAAGGAAAATATCGTGATATATATAAGTTATGACAATTATCGAATTGTATGAGATCTTTTAAGTAAAAGCCAAATAAATAAATAAATAAATAAAATCTAGGATGATCAAAGTGGATAATACCACGTTGTTTTGAAGGTATGAGAGAATTACATTGTCTACCACAATACATTACCGGAAAAAATGTCATGAACAAAATAAATTCCAACTGGTTGAAGATAAAAGAAATCCTTTAGGTATGGAATTAAAACTTTAAATTTTATTGATCAAATTTAAAGTTAAATATAATTGGTAAGAATTTAAAATGTGAAGTAACGAGGAAATATACCTGATTGGGGCCGCCTTGGTCTTGTAGAAAGTAATTTTGATCAATTATGATAGGGTTGTGTACATTGTCCAAAATAATGTGTTGAAAATGAATATCAGTAGCGAACCCATTGCTTGGTCTTGCGCAAGACTTAATCCTCACTCCATTTTGAGTCCCGAGGAACGTTGATGATGTAACTGTCACATTTTTCACTCAAGGCTCATCCGTCGACTTCCCCAAGCTCCCAACGCTGCAAACATATATTCAACCGAACACCAAATTTTTTATGAGGTTTCATTTTCACGTTCTAATATAATATATTAGATAACTACTTTAATCATTATTATTACTAAGTAATAGTGAAATAATTAAAATCACTTTGCTTAAAGTTAGAAAAAATTTGATCTTATATTTGGTTTTATAATTCCTAATTAATTTTTCATGCCAATAAAATCATTTCCAAAAATTATTTGTGGTAAACCTGATTCCATGTCCGTGTCCACATGTAATACTCTCCATCTATAAGTTGGTGGTCCCTGGACCAATTGAGATGCAATCGTCACCAATGCTATGTTATAGCTAAGGATGGTCACGTTTGATGATAACTGCACATGGATGCCATCAGTGTTCGGACTATCACCAGCATCTGAGACCTTCACTCTTTGGATGTTCACATTTTGGCAACCATCCACCTCAGTATTGAACATTTGGCTATTAATCGAAGTTAATCCATTGACGATTACATTTTGTGAATTTAAGATTTGAAGGTTCTCCAAATTCAAAACAATCCAAAGCAAGAATTAGTACAAATTTGAATCAATATGGTATTTGTTATATCTAGCCAACTTAAATAATGCATACCGTTGCTCCATCAGGACAATTATTTCCCGAGTGTTTATAATTCCATATGCCAAATCCTTGCCCATTAATAACACCGCCATGAATGGAAAGTCCATTTACGCTGTGAAACTCAATCCAAGTTTTAGTTTTAGCTAAAACCTGAATGTATGAGGAAGCCACAAGAGTACCATTGATGCGAACAGTAATAGCATTGTTCTTACAAGGCTCGTTAAAGCTCACACTTTGAACGTAGAATGTGCCGTTGGGCACGATAATAGTAGCTGGTCCCAACGAGTCACAAGCCTTGGTCCATGCTGTTTGAAGCATAGGCGAGGCATCAATCATTCCATCAGGCTTGGCTCCAAGATTAACAATATCTAACGTTACTTTAGCCAAGGCATAGTTAAAAAACAAAAGCCATATGAAAACTGAATTGTACAAATACTTGTAATAAATGGAAGAGATTTGGAGTGATATTTATAGGCTAATGAAACTATTGCAGGCTTCAAATTTGGAGTGATTTTTTTAAATGGTTAAAAATATATATATATTTTTTTATATATTTGGAAAGTGATTTCAATGGACCAAACATAAAATAATCTTAATAATTATTATTATAATTAAAAGTTTTAATTTGACGGAACTTAACTTCGATGTTATGGGTTAGAAATTTTCATAAAAGTATTCAATGATAATAGGAAATTACAGGATAGGTTTCGAGAAACGTATTGATATTTATTTACAATTGTCGAATTTTTATTGAATAAAACCTATTTTTCGAGCCAACTATGGTTCTTTCCTATTCAATATATCAATCACATTTCATTAGTATTCATGATTGTGTTGCCTTTTCTTTAGTGGTTTCGTTCTTTCATTTTGGGCAACTTCTAAACTTCTAAACTTCTACTATAATAAGAAATTTATATTATTTTGTGTTCGACAATTTTGGGAGTTTGAATAGAGTTCTAAGCATTTCTAACTTAAATTGGAATAAGATAAGAAAGGAATTCATTTACTTCGAACAACAAAAAGGGGCTCAATCTAACTCTGACTTTTGTGTTTTGAAAGGAATGCTGCTTTTAAAAACGGAGGGGAAATTACAGCAAAGAAAAAGTCCGATCGCTACCGCTAACAAAATTCACACAATTTGTTTATAGAAACAACGCAGTAGACTTTTTTAGTCTCTCTCTTATCTTCTATTACTTGTTTGAGTTCCCCTCTCTCTCATCCTCTTTTCAAGTCCCACTCAGCGGCAAATACTTTTATGCATACCTCTTCCAGTTGATCTATACCATACTCGATTCTCGTAAGATGATACACACTAGCTAACAGTCCGCTTGGTGCTACATCATAAGCACATTGGGAACGTAGATAATTGTAACCATATATATATAATGACTATAATGGAATGCCACAAATAAAATCTTGATAATAATGATGGTCAAGACGATGAAGAAGACTTTGATGATATTCACAACGATAACATGGACAAAATAATACCATATATTGTTCATACTCGTTTTGGTCAGATCGTAGCCGGGGATGTTATGGAAAGTCTTTGACTTTTAATTCATAAATATATCACACAAATAAATAATTTTCAAACGTAACAATTTTTTGGACTGAATCAATGATATAACATTTTTGTAGTCTATCAATATGGATTTCTATTACTGACAGACTATTTTGACGGTCTCTATCGCTCATACATATTCTTTTTCAATTTTTGGTTAAACTCAATCTTATACACTTAGAAGTTGAATGTTGTTTGAGTTGGGTGATTTTCTTTTCTTATTTAGTCAAGTTTATTAATGGTGCCTTTCTGATTAAATCGAAAAATTGATATTTAGTTAGTAGTAGAAACCTAGTCGTAAGGTGCATTGTGTTCCCGTTTGTTTTTGGCGAAAATCCAATCCAATTATTTCCCTCAAGGTAGTTTCAAATTTATTTTTTTTCTTTTTAATTAGCAATCCAAACTTGGTCAATTAAGACTAGTTAATAAAGTTTATTTAAATTAAGTCGAATTAATTCTTTTTCCTATATAGTTAAATTGAATCTTGTTGTTGAGTTAAAAGTTCAAAACTTTATGGAGTGAGACCTATTCCGTTTCCTTATTGATTAAATCAAATCGTGCTACTTAGTTCAGAGAGGGCGAGGGTTTGTATGATGGCATCAATTATGGGATTACCCCAGCTCGATTTTATGACGATGTGGGGACTAGTAGTTGAATCATTAGCTCCGATAAGTGTACCTTTCAGATCTTGCCGAAAAATGTGAGATTCCCCCGTCTCCTTCAAGTATACTTAGTGCTGCCACGTCCTCTAGAGAAAGAAAAAAACTCCCACACGAAAACCCTTTTTGCAAACTTCTTGGGGGCACAAGTATTGTGCATTATTGGCCTTCAACAACAACGTGACGGCCTACAATCGTTAGTACAAAAATTGGTGATTCTATTGAAGTCATTGTCTTTTCCTTTTCAATTGGTTGTGGTTGGCTACAAAAATGGATTTAGGGGCGAAGAGATAAGGTCAATTCACACCGTTAGGGGCTAGCAACCCCGAGAATTTTGGCGAGTTGTCGGAATCCACGAGCAACTTCATAGAGGTATACCCAAGCAACAACGAAGCCGCATCCAAAAATTTCTAGCTCGTTCTAATTGTTCTCGCGCCCCAGCCACGTGAAAATAAAGAGAAATGAAGAAGATAAGGAAACCATAAAATGGAGAGGTGTTAACTATCTTCCTGCTCAAGGCATCAACTACCACATTAGCCTTGTCAGTTCACTAGTTCAAGCCACCTCCTTTGTCTCATATCTAACTTCTTTTGGGTGAACAAATATTTAAGGCTCTTGTGGTCGGTGTACATTTGGATTCTCTCCCCATGAAGATAATGTCGCCATGTCTTCAGTGCGAACACCACCAACAGCCAACTCCAAGTCATGGGAAGGATAATTTTGCTCGTAGTCCTTCAACTGTCTAGAAGCATACACAATTACTTTCCCATTCTACATAAGCACACAAATCAAGCCTTCGTTGAAGCGTCACTCTACACATATTAAGAAGATATTTTGGAGATATATTTTTAGAATATATCTGAGATATTTAGGGAGTGGTTAGTATAGATTTATTAACGGTATATTTTATTTATTTGCAAAATTTAGTTTAAGAAGATATTTTGGAGATATATTTTTAGAATATATATGTGAGATATTTAGGGAGTGGTTAGTATAGATTTATTAACCGTATATTTTATTTATTTACAGAATTTAGTTAGTTATATATATTTTTCTATTTTTAGGTATTAGTTGATAGTTTGTATCCTAAACGTGGTAAACCTGAATCAAGATCATACTTTCGATCCCAATTCTATTTCTATTTGTCATTCTTAACATGGTATCAGAGCACCTCTCGATCTCAATTCTATTTCTATTTGTCATTCTTAACATGGTATCAGAGCACCGATCTTGGTGTTCTTAAATATCAAAATTTCCTTTATGGCGGAATCAGCCAAATCCAGCTTCAAAATTTCGGATGTTGATTTAACACATCCTTACTATATTCATCACTCTGATCAGCCAGGATATTCACTTGTTCCAATCAAATTAAATGGAGCAAATTACCAATCCTGGAGTAAATCAGTTATGCATGCTCTTATTGCCAAGAAGAAAATTGGCTTCATTGATGGCACAATTGAGGAACCGTCCCAAGATGCAAATTCAACCGAATTCGAACTCTGGAATCAGTGCAACAGTATGATAATATCTTGGTTAACTCATTCCGTTGAAGCAGATATCGCTAAAGGCATTATTCACGCCAAGACAGCTCATCAAGTGTGGGTTGATCTTCACGATCAATTCTCACAAAAGAATGCTCCAGCAATTTTTCAAATACAAAACTCGATAGCAACGATGTCACAAGGAACCATGGCACTGTCAACATATTTCACCAAGCTCAAAGCACTCTGGGATGAACTGGAAGCGTACCGCACACCATTTACCTGTAATCAACGTCAAATACATATTGATCAACGCGAAGAAGACAAGTTGATGCAATTGCTCATGGGGCTCAATCAGTCTTATAAAACGGTGAGATCTAACATATTGATGATGTCTCCATTACCTAATGTGAGGCAAGCCTATTCATTACTTGTACAAGAAGAGATGCAGCGTCAGGTAACTTCCGAACCTACTGAGAAAATCTCGATTGCATCAGCAGTGCAAAAGAAAACAATATATTCAAAATTCGCCAAGGACAAATTGTGTGAACACTGCAATAAAAGTGGTCATACAATCAATGAGTGTCGAATTCTTAAGTTTCACTGTAACTTTTGTGATAGAAGGGGCCATACAGAAGATCGGTGTCGACAGAAAAATAATTCTGGAAGGACAAGACAAGACAATCAACACAATAACCGTGGATATCGATCATCTGCAAATATGGCCGATGTTTCACAGTTGAATACAGAAGAACAGTCACCTAATTCCATTCCAAATTTTTCTTCTGAGCAATTACGACAGATAGCACAAGCCTTATCTGCAATCAATCATCACCCTTCTGGTAATTCCGACAATCACGTCAATGTTGCAGGTTTGCTTCCCATATCTACATTATCTATTAACTCTGCGAGTTCTAATTCATGGATTCTCGATAGTGGAGCTACGGATCATATAGTATCAAAATCTTCTGTTATGACTGAACCAAAGGCTGCCATCATGTCTACAATAAATTTGCCTAATGGAGAGACAGCACGTGTGTCACATACTGGCAATATTTCCCTTAGCCCTAACCTTCAATTAAACAACGTTTTATGTGTGCCTTCATTCAATTTAAACCTAATGTCGATCAGCAAACTTACCAATAACTTGAAATGTTATGTCACCTTCTATCCTGATTCTTGTGTTATGCAGGACTTGGCTACGGGGAAGATGATTGGCTCGGGTAAACAATTTGGAGGTCTCTATCATATTTCTTCATCTCCAATCAAATCTTCAGCTCATCAAGTATCTCAGTCATCTGATTTGTGGCATTTACGCCTAGGTCATCCTACTCAAACATCCATCTTCCACCTTCTATTCCTTCACCTCCTATCCCTTCACCTACTACTTCGTCGTCTCCTCCACCTTCTCCAGATTCGCCCACTNGATGCAGCGTCAGGTAACTTAAGAACCTACTGAGAATTTCTCGATTGCATCAGCAGTGCAGAAGAAAACAATATATTCAAAATTCGCCAAGGACAAATCGTGTGAACACTGCAATAAAAGTAGTCATACAATCAATGAGTGTCGAATTCTTAAGTTTCACTGTAAGTTTTGTGATAGAAGGGAACATACAGAAGATCGGTGTCGATAGAAAAATAATTCTGGAAGGACAAGACAAGTCAATCAACACAATAATCGTGGATATCGATCATCTGCAAATATGGCCGNTCACTGCAGTTCTAATCTATGTTGATGATATTCTGTTGACAGGCAATGATCTCGAAGAAATTCAATATCTCAAGACTAGTTTACTCCAGAAATTTCTTATCAAAGATTTAGGAAATTTGAAATATTTTCTAGGCATTGAATTTTCTCGGTCTAGAAAAGAAATTTTTATGTCTCAAAGGAAGTATGCTCTAGACATCCTTCAAGACACAGGTCTTATAGGAGCACGTCTAGACAAATTTCCTATGAAGAAAAATCTGAAACTTTCTTTAACTGAAGGAGAGAAGTTGAATGATCCAAGTGTTTACAGACGGTTGATTGGCAGATTAATATATTTGACTGTCACTAGGCCTGACATAGCTTATTCAGTTCATATGCTTAGCCAATTTATGCATGAACCAAGAAAACCACATTGGGAGGCAGCTCTTCGAGTTCTGAGGTACATCAAAGGCACTCCTGGTCAAGGACTTCTACTGCCATCTGAAAACAATTTAAGATTACAGGCATATTGCGATTCTGACTGGGGTAGTTGTCGAACTTCCAGACGGTCTATTTCTAGGTTCTACATTTTTCTCGGAAATTCAATTATTTCTTGGAAGTGTAAAAAGCAGACTAATGTGTCCAGATCATCAGCAGAAGCCGAGTATCGAGCTATGGCAAATACTTGTTTAGAGTTAACTTGGTTAAGATACATTCTTCAAGACTTGAATGTTCCACTGTCCGAACCAGCATTATTATATTGTGATAATCAAGCAGCATTACATATAGCAGCCAATCCAGTTTTTCATGAACGTACGAAACACATTGAAATAGATTGTCATATAGTTCGAGAAAAGTTACAAGCTGGAATCATCAAACCATGTTATGTTTCGACCAAAATGCAATTGGCAGATGTTTTTACTAAAGCTTTGGGAAGACAGCAGTTTGACTTTTTGAAGGACAAGTTGGGTGTGATCGACATACACTCTCCAACTTGAGGGGGAGTATTAAGAGGATATTTTGGAGATATATTTTTAGAATATATGTGAGATATTTAGGGAGTGGTTAGTATAGATTTGATTAACCGTATATTTTATTTATTTACCAGATTTAGTTAGATATATATTTTTTCTATTTTTAGGTATTAGTTGATAGTTTGTATCCTATTTAAACGTGTTAAACATGAATGAAGATCATACTTTNTTGATAGTTTGTGGTAAACCTGAATGAAGATCATACTTTCGATCCCAATTCTATTTCTATTTCTCATTCTTAACAACACAACAAGGTTGTCTATTCCATCGAGTATTGTGAGGATTGGTATAGTCACCGACCTCCTTTTCAACTCTTGGAAGCTTTCTACACAAGCTAGAGTCTACACAAAGGGCTTCCCCTTTTTGGTCAACTAAGTCATCGTAGCCAATATTTTCGAGAAGCCTTGGACAAACCTCCTGTAGTAGCCAGTCAGCCATAAAAGTTTCTTACCTTTTGTCATAATTGTTGGCCTAATCCATGTCATCTTACCTTTTGTCATAATTGTTGGCCTAATCCATCTCATGACAGCTTCAATCTTAGTTGAATCCATAGTAATTCTCTTTTTTGAGACCACATGTCTAAATGCTACTTCCAATAGCCAGAACTAACAATTAGAAAACTTGGCATACAACTTCTGAGTTCTCAACACAATCAGAACCATTCGCAGGTGATCTTTATGTTCTACTTAAGTCAAGGAATACACTAATATATCATCGATGAACAAGATCACAAAGGAACCGAGGTAATCCTTGTACACCTCATTTATAACTGTGAACTCGTAACGTCCATAGAGACTTCTGAAGGTTGCCTTAGAGATGTCCTCTTCTCTAATCCTCAATTGATGGTACCCCAACCTCAGATCTATCTTAGAGAATACAGACGCCCCTTGCAAATAATTGAGCAAATGATCTATCCTCGGAAGGTGATACTTGTTTTTTATAGTGACCTTGTTTAACTCTCGATAGTCTATTCAAAGACGCAAGGTCCCATTTACTTTTTCACGAAAAGTACAAGGGCTCCCCAGGGTGAGACGCTAGGGTTCATGTCCAAGAGCTCCTGTATTTGTTCCTTTAGTTTCTTAAGTTCAGTGGGTGTTGTTTTGTATAGTGCCTTAGATATCGGTGTCGTTCCAGGTTCCACGTTGATTCCAAAATCAACTTCTTTGTTAGGAGGCAACCCAGGTAGGTCTTCAAGAAAAAACGTCTTTGAACTCTCTCACTACTGGGACTAAGGAGACAATGGGCATAACTCCCCCATCCACAGTCACACTGGCTAGAAATGCCCACGCCGAGATCACCCCTGGGGTCTCCCTAGTTGACGACCCCTGAAGGCCAGGCTCTCCCCTAATGAAATTCGGAAGGTTACCATTCGAGACTCACAATCAATCACAACTCAGTTCATATTTAACCAATCCATACCAAGAATAATATTGAAGTCCACCATGGTTAGCACAACCAAGTCGGCCTCAAAATCTCAACCAGATACCGTTATTCTTCCAGCCTTCACTATATGTGTGACCTTTAGCAATTTCTCTAACGGTATGGATACCAAAAGTACATTCTCTTGTGGCTCTAATCCTAACAATGGTTGCTCAGCAAATCCAGCCGAAATAAAAGAGTGTGTAGAACCAGAGTTAAATATAGTGAACGTTGAATAACAAAATACAGGTAGCGTACCTACTACCACGGTAGCATGGGCTACTGCTCGCCCCTGCTCCCTAATTCTAAGCGGCAGGTCGGTTCACCTCAAGTACATTTCTATGGGGATAATCAGCAACTCGGTGGCCTGGCTTGCCACACCCAAAACATCCACGTAAGGCGTAACACTCTCCCTTATGAACCTTGTTGCATTTGGGGCACGGTGCCTTATCTTGTTCAGCAGTCCGTCTGCGATGACAAGAACGTCCACGAGTACGCCTATCAAATGTATGGCCATGTCTATTAGCTATTCTCTTTTGACCTGAAATTGTGGGGGCGAACGGGGCTACAGTAATCGACTTGTCTTTTAGATGGTGCATATTCATCGCAAACCTTAAGGCAGAAACATAATCTGGAGGATCATGAGCCACAACAAATCCTTGGATCTCATCCTTGAGGCCCATAATAAAGCGATTGATTTGCATTGATTTGCATTTTTTCGATGCTTACAAACTCAGAAGAAAAACGTACCAATTTGTTGAATGGTGTTTTCACACCCTTATAAATGGTGTTTTGTTCTTCTCCCCGACCTATGTGGGACATCACAATCCACCCCCTTCGGGGCCCAGCATCCTCGCTGGCACTCTTTCCTTCCTCCAATCGATGTGGGACCACCCCCAAATCCACCCCCCTTCGGGACCCAGCGTCCTTACTGGCACACTGTCTTGTGTCTACCCCCCTTCGGGGAACAACGAGAAAGCTAGCACATCGTCCGGTGTCTGGCTCTAATACCATTTGTAACGACCCAGATCCACCGCTAGCAGATATTGTCCTCTTTGGACATTCTCTTTCGGGCTTCCCCTTAAGGCTTTAAAATGCGTCTGCTAGGGGAAAGTTTCCACACCCTTATAAATGGTGTTTTGTTCTCCTCCCCAACCAATCTGGGACATCACAACTGTAACGACCCAAAACTTTCTACTTAATTTAAGGTTGCTACTGTATACGTACCATAAACATTGAATGCGGAAGACTTCATTTAAATTCTATAAAACATAACCTTTATCTTAAAACACAGTCATGGACTTACGTGTTTCGAAAACATCTTTAAAACAACATAACAAAAGACTAAATAAATAAATAAGCATTTAAGTTAAAAAAAACATCCTATTCTAGCCTAAGTCTAAGAAAATAAATACCACTATCCTATGCATGTGCCATGGTCTCGAGTTGGATGCCATCGTCAGCCGTATAGGAATGCTTGCCTTAACGTGAAAAATGTAGTAGCACATGGCTTGAGTATTTAAAGAAACACTCAGTAAGTGACCCCACTATTGGGGGTTAAATGCAAGAACATGCGAATGCAATAACCGGACCTATCCTTTCAATCTATTTTCCTACGGTACTGTTCTAACGGGTAATTTGGACGTGTACCATATACTCTACATACAGCTCATACGTGTGGGTATGGGCTCACCAGTCAGTTCGCACACCACTGGGCCATCTTACTTGTCAGGCGAACATACACTTGGACGCTCCCTAAGCCGAACACCCATTAGAACTAGTAACCTTCACGGCAGCGCTATGCAAAACATAATGATCGTTGTCCTACCATTGAATGTACGCGTCCGTACCCTCGTGATGGAATAGGAAAATCCCCCCAATGCATGAACACACATAATGCATGAGGTCCCAAATATTTCTACTTTTATCATTAATGAATATAACCCCGCTATCATCTTTCATGCTTAACATGTCATTTCTCATTTTTCAGTCGACGTATCACACATAAGCCTAACGGGGTTACATTTCATGTCGTTTACCGTGATTTCATGTCATATATCACATGCTGTTTACATTTAGAATTATAGTACCCCATTCACACCAGAAAAATCCAGACGCATCATAAACGTCATAAACATAACACATCATATCACAGCATACATTCACATTTCACAAGCGTACTTAATCGAGTATAACAGGCTAGCATACAATTTAATGACACGTGCGAATCCACGGGCACGTGCCAACATACAACATACAACGCGTAACCTACGACAGGTGAGCCACTTCCCTGGTTAGCTTAAGTCGTTGTCACCAATATATCCTTAATGAAAGTTTGATTCCGTCCTTTGAAATCCAAGTCAACCTATGTGAGCCCATGACATCAGTTTCAAGTTTGAACTCTATAAAATTATTTCTAATCTACATTGAAACGTTAAAAGTCTTGAAGTGTTGTATATATAATGCTATTTTCACTAAATATCTTATTTTCTATCATTACTGTTGTAGGGAATAGATTGTTACTTGACAAAATTTAACAGAGTTTCTTGTCGTCTCATATTTCCTATTTTATTTTTAATTATATTCACCAAATCTTTCCTCAATCTTCCCTACTCACTCCTCAGATTTTCATTCTCTAAACAGACATTACTTCTGCTCAATATTTATTTTCTAAACAGATATTATTGGCCAATTTTAATCGATTGTTTGCCTAATCTTACACATTTATATAACTGCCCACAAAATCTAATTAATTGGATACATGAAAATGAGATTTGATTATTACATGATCGGGGTAAAATATTTGATAAAGAAAAGAAGATCTGATCCTAAATTAATTTCTTATAACTGTCACAGCCCAAAATTTGAATCTCGAAATCAACGGCTGGACCAACAGACTATGCAATGAAATCATGTAAAAAACCCGATGGTCAAGACGAAATTACAAAAAAAACTTTAGCAATTATGTAGAGTTTAAAATCTAAAACAAGGTGTTCAAGTAGCATATGAGTTCTATGAAAAGTATGTAAATGGTTTACAAAACAATGCATGACATATCTAACAAGAATATGCACAGACTCCTAGACGCCTCATGACACTTCTCTGTGACATTAAGAATTAGCACGCATTCCCGCCTAGAACCATGACATCACTCACCTGAAAAAAAAAAGAGTAGAAAGGAATAAGTATAAAAATACTCAGTAAGCAGTCTACTTGTAGGCTCTTTTCATATCCTTATCTTGGTAGGTATCCACAGTCTTTCTCGGGTTTCTAAGGAGAGCGATCTAAGCTACAACTTTCTTTTCGGTATCTCAAGGGGTTTGCCCAACTTATGCAGTGTGGAATGAAAAATGTCCTGAGGTGAGGAGCGACCTCATAAGTAAATCTGAGGGGATCGTATGGCTGGATCTGAATACATAACTCTCTCTGAGCATCATCCATGGAGGTTAACTAACAACCCTTATACAGGACCATACATCCACTAAAATTGGGGGAGTTGCGATCCCTTATGTACTGGTCAGCTACTAAGTCATCCTAGTGGTTCCACGTCCCCCGCTCAGGGATGGGTTTCTACGGCCCAGGAGTCCTGTTCAGAAGACCCCTTAGCTATCACCACTAGGTCTGGGCACCTGTCACACTTCCCTGTCCGGATCTGCCAGGCTCAACAATCTCCGTACTGAAGCTCTGTCTCGACGGTACGGTATCGGAGCAGAGAGGGAAGTGGAGGTTCTGATGGCACTATCCACACTGCTCAACTCTAGCGGGCTACCTACTGTTACCGTGGTGTCCTACTATTCTTTCTAGGGTGGAACTTGGTGGCTTAGACTTGGTTTCATGCATCTATAGGAATCTTGTGCAAGGTCTCACAAACCTATCGGGTTTGGGATTCTAGGCTCTAGATCTGTTGGTAATCGTTTTGCGGGACTATATGCACGGTATTCTAGAGGTCTCCTAATCTAAAATCTCGTCTAGCCTACTTAGTCACATCCTAATCGAAGCTCATAATTTCTTCCTATTCAACAAGAAAGATAACACAAGCAATCATCATGCATAGGAGTTCTCACGCAATAGTTCATGCAATAATAACAAACATGCTCAACGGAAAGATTGTTGGGTTTTATGTCCTAAAACTCATAGTTTGTAAACAAAAATATATTCTATTTTCAATAAAATTATTATTGTTGTTTATTCAGTAAAGATTGTTATTGAATAAAGTAAACTTTACGATCATTAATCTAAATCCAATAAACTAAGAACACTCTGGCTATAGTATGATTACTTGAACTATATGTAGAGACATAAGAGTGGATCAAGTTCAAGTATATAGTCAAAATGATCTATAGTATAAGGATAAGGCTGAGTACCTTATTCTGGGGACACTATGGATGCGGCCCACTTTTGTATATGATATAAACAATGTGATCACTAAATTGTGCATGTGGAGACATGTGAGTGGGGGCGTCCTATGCAATGAGTATTGCATAAGATCGGACCATGAAGAAAACCACTCTCACTTTATAAAGTCGTTTACTGTTGAGACTGATTTTCTTTTCATTCGATAACCTAGGTAACTCGGTTTTAATCCTGAGCTAACCATGAACTCCTGTTTATTCGGAATTATCCTTAGATTTGCATGGGTGAGAGTGGCTCTAGTTCGCCGACTCAATAGGCCTCCCATTTCAGGGGTAAGACTGGGTGAATGGCTGGGGACGTGGGGTGCAAGATGGAATTCACTCCTACCCACTTTTAGGGATAGAAGAAAGGTAGTTCCCTTAAGCACTGACTCCAGGTCTTGAACAAGGGGCCCCACCCTCTCATTGGCCTGAGAGGGATTCGGTTTACTGGTTGGACCACAAACCAATTGTTCATTAGAGGATCAGTGAGACATAAGGAACAAGAAGTAACTTCAGGGGTAAAACGGTAAATTGACCCAGCTCTAGTTACGAACAACCTGTGAAGGATCGACTTACTAATCATGGTTATATCAAATGGACAGAAATATATCTATAGTGAGGGGAGTGCAACTACTAGGCTATAGTGGAGTGTCCTAGTAGTTAACGAATGTTGGTTAACAAGGTTAATGAGTTTAACCGGTTAATCTTGGATCGTTGGAGCCCATGATCTATAGGTCCATTAGGTCCCTCTGCTAGCTCATATCGGACTAAACCATAGAACAGTGTGACGAGTGAGTTCGAAGTGTTCGAATTCAAATTAGGGAATATGCGCTACATATATACGATATATTTAACCGCATTTTTGTTTTATTTACGAATTAAACAAAAAGAGAGAATTTGAGATATTTAAATAAGTTTTAAATATTTTAATCAAATATGTGTCGGAATTTATTGGGATTGGCTTTTGAGTTAATATTAAATATTAATTAAATAGTTTAATTAATCATTTAATATTACTTTAATTTGAAATTAATTATTCAAATTAATTGTTGAATTAAAATGAAGAAAGTCAAAATGTTGACTTCATTTAATGGAAAAATACATGTTAGTGGAATTTTGAGGTGTCAAAATTTGGTTTAACCAAACTTGCATGGTTGCCAAATAAACCGCAATAAACCCCACAAGTTTGAGTGGAATTTTGAGTGTCAAAAATTGGTTAACTCAAACATGCATGCTTGCCACATAATCCAAACATTTTAGTGGAATTTTGAGTGTCAAAATTTGGTGATCTCAAATTTGCATGAACATGCAAACATGACTCTATAAATAGAGTGATCATGGTACATGAAAGGTCTTCTTGGTGAAAAACCTTGAGAAAAACCTCTCACAAACACTCTCTTCATATATACAAAATCCCTCCCAAGTTTAGTCACTCACGAGATTCTACAATCCCGTTCTAAGGCCAGAGGATAGGGGAGAAGACACTAGTGGTGATTCGAAACCGGTTCGTGAGGAAAAAGGAATTTGAACTACAAAAGGTTAGTATTCAAATTCATTAGGTTTTAATACTTATGAACATGCTAGTTGCTTACTATAATTGATGTTCTAAAAGTGCCTAATATCCAAATTGCTTCCGCATGTGTTATATTAACACCATAAAAGATAATGTCCATCTTCACCCGGAGCGCATATTTCACAAGTTTCTCATCCTCCTCATCGATACATACTTTATCAGAATCTCAATCAAAACAAATTTAATAAACATTTCATATCTAGCTTTTCTTAATCATTTCATTTTTGCAGTTTCCATACTAATATGTTAGGTTCGGCTAGCTGAGTTCATGGGTGGTAGCATGCATGCTTGTTCCTAGCGGTTCCTAAAAGTACTGCTCGTGGGAATCCAAATAAATGGCTACTTACTTGGTTGACTCGTGCCTTCCCAAGCTCGAGTTTTCTTGACAGAAAGAATTCCAAAAATTCTGGAATTTTCTTGACAGGTCCTAATTCACATAATAATAATAAGGTCAGTATCAAAATCAGAACGAAAAACAAGCAAACGGAGACCGAACGGAAAGACAAACAATGACTCGCGCGTCACACGCACCCTAAAGGGTTTCTACGAGCAGCTCCTATGCACGCGTGTCCACGTGCGGCTTCCCGAGAAGTCGCGGGGTCTGAGGCACCGGGTCAAGGTGGTTTCTGGGCGGAGCGGTTTGCCAGTTCCGGATCGCGTGCGATTCAGGGTTGGGTCAGCCTGGATCCACGTGCCTGACACGTCTCCGCTGCCAGGTGAGGACGCGCCTCACCAGTCAATGACCACCACGTGTTGATCACTGGTTCCGCCGTGCTCCTCCATACGCTGGCCGATGCGTGGCAGCGTGTAAGGATTCGAATTTTTGTTTTATTTATTTTAGATTTTATGCTAAGATTTTATTTTTGCTGCCAAAACGAAAAGATATTATGCTGCATTTATTGTCGCTGGAAAAGGTATGATTTCTAGCAAGGAAATTACTACCTTAATGGAAAAGTCATAAAGACCTTTTATATTCCCATATACAACTCTCCTTCTTCATTGGAAACAACTTTTGCTCTCCAAACGTTTAGGGTTTTCGAGGGTGTCTGAGAGTATGGAAAAATCGAGAGGGTTAGCCAGGAAAAACGTGTGAGGTGGTTTGCTGGATCTTCTTCGGTGAGTGGCCAGAGGGAGAAGCGACCGAGGCTATCGGTGTTGAATATCGTTGCACGTCGGTCGGAATAGGCGAGGGGTATCGTCGCATCGTCGGAATCGGGGTTGTGACGTCGTCGTTGGTGGCGCAACGACGATTAGGGTTTTCGTGAGATTTCGGGTAAGGAAGACGAAGGAAAACGGGTTGGGTTCACGTTTGGCCTCTGGACCAGCCCACGGAACGAACGCGAGCCCTGTGCGTTTCGGCCCAACGTGGACGCGCGCTGCAGCCTTGGTCTCGACTCCGCACGCGTGCTCTCGGCTCGGCTTGACGTGTACGGTGGCCCGGCTCCATCAAAATCCGAGGAAGAGCATGCATGCTTGTTCCTAGCGGTTCCTAAAAGTACTGCTCGTGGGAATCCAAATAAATGGCTACTTACTTGGTTGACTCGTGCCTTCCCAAGCTCAAGTTTTCTTGACGGAAAGGATTCCAAAAATTCTGGAATTTTCTTGACAGGTCCTAATTCACATAATAATAAGGTCAGTGTTAAGGATATTTAGTAATAAATTATAGTTTACCATATATATTATATTTGATATTTTATTATAAGGCAAATATTAGATATTTGCCTTATTACCATAGGTATCTTTCCATTTATTGTTATTTCCATTTATTACTATTTCCATATCTAATTTATTTGATTATAAATAAGATAACTTTCACACCATTTAGGTGTGGTGGATTAATCAAACATTCACATGGTATCAAAGCCCTTTCGGTTTAGCAACCCCGATCCTTTATTTTTAATGGCTTATGAATCCCCTACTCATCTTCTTCTCCACCACCCCTGCTGGCTTTGATGCTCCAGGCGCAGTCTCCATAGCTACCGCAGGCAGAGCCGATTGATTACTCTTCGGCTCCGCTCTTTTGACCTCCAAATCACCTTTAGCCATATTCTGTACATACAACCTCACCTTTTCCAAACATAGCCTCTTTCATTTTCTTTCCAATTTTCCGTTCATCCTTCACAGAAACCCTAATCTTAGGATCTTCATCAGCATTCCTCTTCGAAAATATACAAAATCTCGATAAGNAGCTACCGCAGGCAGAGCCGATTGATTACTCTTCGGCTCCGCTCTTTTGACCTCCAAATCACCTTTAGCCATATTCTGTACATACAACCTCACCTTTTCCAAACATAGCCTCTTTCATTTTCTTCCCAATTTTCCGTTCATCCTTCACAGAAACCCTAATCTTAGGATCTTCATCAGCATTCCTCTTCGAAAATATACAAAATCTCGATAAGCCTATCGACCTTTTGCAGAGATTTACCTTTGGAATCTAGGCGCCGCACTGGCATCTTCGCCAACCAAGTTGCCGCCGCCCTTCTCGCCAAAATTGGCTCCTTCGCCCCAATGTGGCGACTCTTCCGGCTGCCCTTCTTGCCAAAATTGGCTCCTTCGCCCAATGTGGCGACTCTTCCGGCTTCAACATTGTCTTTGTCCCTTGCTCTAGGTTTCCCCTTGTACTTCTTGGGGTTAGACATATTCTCACCAGAGCCAAGGCAGCATCGTCGCTAAGCAACAATCCCTCTTCATGGGTTAGACATATTCTCGCCGAAGCCAAGGCAGCATCGTCGCTGAGTGGCGATCCCTCTGCAATTTTCGATGGCCAAGAAAGTGTTTCTCTACGCCTCCTCTGAATCAGGTTGTTGACATCTTCACGAAAAGTGTTTCTCAACCTCTTTGAATTTTTCAGATCCAAGCTTCACGTTCGTTCAAATCCGACACTCAGCTTGCGGTGGGGTGTTAAGGATATTTAGTAATAAATTATAGTTTACCATATATATTATATTTGATATTTTATTATAAGGCAAATATTAGATATTTGCCTTATTACCATAGGTATCTTTCCATTTACTGTTATTTCCATTTATTACTATTTCCATATCCTTGTAATTTATTTGATTATAAATAAGATAACTTTCACACCATTTAGGTGTGGTGGATTAATCAAACATTCACAGTCAGTATCAAAATCAGGACGAAAAACAAGCGAACGGAAAGAAAAACAGTGACTCACGCGTCACACGCACCCTGAAGGGTTTTTACGCGCAGCTCGTACGCATGCGTGTCCACGTGCGGCTTCCCGAGAAGTCGCGGCGTCTGAGGCACCGGGTCGAGGTGGTTTATGGGCGGAGCGGTTTGCCGGTTTCGGATCGCGTGCGGTTCAGGGTTGGGTCAGCCCGGATCCGCGTGCCTGACACGTCTCCGCTGCCGGGTGAGGACGCGCCTCACCAGTCGATGACCACCACGTGTTGATCACCGATTCCGCCGTGCTCCTCCATACACTTGCCGATGCGTGGCGGCGTCTCTTCCCTCTCTCCTGCGTGTTTCAATTTTCCAAATGTTAACCTCTTTCGCGTTTCCATCTATTTTCTTCCGATTTTTTTATCTTCCAATCCGTAATCCGATTCAACAAATTTTCTTCACAAACCTTGTAGATCTCATATTCTACTCCTTTCAAATAATTTCCATATATTTTTAGGATAATTACACATCTTAATATTCGAGTTCGAATTCGGAGAAAATATAAGTTCTTATTCGCCAGCTCTCTTCATGGTAAGTGCATCGGCCTTATCCGACATCCCCAGTTTCGATTCCAAATCCACGGAGGTGGAGGTAATCACGACGTAACTGCTACTCTGGTGAGCGTCGAACCCGAGGAAGAGCTCCAGTTGGGCGTAGCAAAGGCACCAGCTGGGGAGCCAATTCAACTGAAGGAGGAGCGAGTGTTCCGCTCAGATCGGCGAGAGTGACGAGCAGCATGAGCACAGGCGATGGGTCCTTGACACAAGGGCAACAAACCATATGACCGGGGCTAGATCAGCGTTCTCTGAGCTCGACTTGGGGATTCGCGGGACGGTGAAATTTGGCGACAGCTCTGTCGTCAAGATCGAAGGGCGCGACACCATCCTGTTCATCAGCAAGGGAGGCGAGCACCGCAAGCTGACCGGCGTCTACTTCATCTCGAGGCTCAAGGCTAACCTTGTGAGCCTAGGTCAACTTGATGAGGCCGGCTGCTTCATTTTCATCGAGCGCAAGCTACTCAAAATCTGTGATGATCGACGACGGCTGCTCACGCAAGTTCGGCGCACGACAAACCGTCTTTACATCAGCAGAGGCAATTAAGTGCATTCAGGCTCGAGCAGAGGCCGAATGCGGGAAGAAGATGCGAGTGCTGCGCACGAACTGAGACAGAGAATTCACCTCAGCGAGCTTCAGTAAGTACTGTGACGAGCTCGGCATGCAGCGACAACTAACGGCGCCCTACTCCCCCCAGCAGAACGAGGTGGTAGAACGCCAAAATCAGACCATCATCGAGATAGCAAGGTCATTACTAATGACAGTCGGGATGCCTAGGAGATTCTGGGGAGATGCGGTAATGACGGCAGTCTACCTCCTCAATCGTTCACCGATGTGAAGCCTCGAGGGGAAGACGCCACACGAGGCCTGGTACAACAAGAAGCCAATGGCACACCATCTCCGAGTGTTCGGTTGCGTTGCATACATGAAGGTAGCGCGTCCCCACCTCGCCAAGCTCGATCCCAGGGGGTTGAAAGTCGTCTTCATCGGCTACGAACCCGGGAGAAAGGCATACAAACTTTATGATCCTACGGGGGGGCGAGCTCACGCATCTCGCGACGTGATCTTCGACGAAAGCACCTTCTGGTAGTGGAACGACGTGATCGAGGCAGACCATAACCCAAATCAATTCACTATGGAGTACCTCGTCACCGAGCCGAAAGGAGGAGCCCAGCATCAGGAACTGTCACCGCCGCCAGCAACTGCACCCCCTGAACCAGTGGAGTTCGCAACGCCACGGACTGCGGATTCGACGTTGGATGCCGATCATGATGATGATCTAGTGGCCAGGTACCGGAGGATGGACGACCTAATGGGAGGAGGTGAACCACTTGGACTGGCGGCGCGCGAACTCGAACAAGAGGTGGCTGAACTGCATGCCATCAACGTAGATGAACTGAACACCTTCGCCGAAGCAGAAAGAAACCCATGCTGGCTGAATGCAATGCAGGAGGAGATGACATCCATCACCGAGAACCAGTCATGGAGTCTGGAGGATATGCTTCCTGGACACCGAGCCATAGGGCTCAAATGGGTCTTCAAACTGAAGCGCAATGAAAAGGGAGAAGGTGTGAAGCATAAGGCCCGTCTGGTGGCAAAGGGCTACGTCCAGAAGCAAGGAGCGGACTTCGAAGAGGTATTTGCGCCGATGGTAAGGCTAGAATCCGTCCACCTTTTGCTGGCAATCGCGGCACATTGCTCTTGGGAGATCCACCACATAGATGTGAAGTTCGCTTTCCTTAACGGAGAGCTGAAAGAGATCGTGTACGTTCGACAACCACCTGGCTTCCTGGACAACGACAACCCGAGTAAGGTACTGCGCCTACACAAGGCACTCTACGGGCTTCGACAAGCACCACGAGCCTAGAACGCGAAGCCCGACAGTACCCTACTGTCACTGAAGTTCAAGTGTTGTGCCTCTGAGCATGACATGTACACGCACGGCCATGGCGAGCAGCGACTATTTGTGGGAGTGTACGCCGACGACCTCATAATCACTGGAGGCGACATGAAAATCCTCGAAAGGTTCAAGAGGGAGATGTCAAAGAACTTCAAGATGAGCGATCTCGGCGTACTCAGCTACTACCTCGGCATCGAAGTGCAACAGAGTACTACCGGCATCACCATGTGCCAAAGTGCATACGCGAAGAAGCTGCTGGACACAACTGGGCTTGCGGACAGTAACCCTACAAGGATGCTAATGGAGGCCCGACTCCAGCGAAAGAAGGCCGGCACTACGACGACAGTCGATGCCACTAATTACCGCAGCATTGTCGGGAGCCTGCGGTATCTGGTAAACACACGCCCTGACCTTGCTTACTCAGTTGGATATGTGAGTAGATTCATGGAAGCACCTCGGGAGGAGCATCTTGTGGCTTTCAAGCGCATCCTACGTTATGTAGCTAGAACCAGAGGCTGGGGTGTGAGATAGAGCGCAGGGAAAGGAAAGACGAAGCTTGAGCTGGTAAGCTACAGTGATAGTGACATGGCCGGTGACGTTGATGATCGTAAGAGCACCAGCGGGATGATCTACTTCCTCTCATGCGGCTATCTGCTGGCAATCATCAAAACAAAAGGTAGTTGCTTTGTCTTCCTGCAAAGCAGAATACATTGTCGCTTCGACCGCGGCAACACAGGGGGGCTTGCGTGACTGATGGAAGAACTCATCGAAGAGAAAACGATCCACCAATGCTATACGTGGACAAAAAAGCTACGATCTCCCTAATAAAAAATCCAAGCACGACCGGAGCAAGCACATAGAAATCAGATTTTACTACATCCGAGAATGTGCAGATCGAGGGCTCATCAAGATTGATTTCATCCGACCAGAGGAATAACTTGGAGACATTTTCACCAAGTCCCTGGCGCGGATAAAGTTTGAAGAACTACGCTCAAAGATCGAAGTTCAAATAATAAGGTAGATATACCACAGCTTTTAGGAGGAGATTGTTAAATAAAAGCTACGATTTCCTTAGGTTTCGTTAGTTGTTTTTTACTTTTGAAAAATTTGAATTAACGCTCCCCGTTGAATGGAAGAGCGTATTTTTGCTGGCCATTTTGGCCAACTTTGGGCGCAAGTTTTTGCCCACTACTTTCCATTTTTAGGATTAAAGTTGTTATTTAAAGTATTCAAGTGAATTGAAATTGTATCATCGAGTCGTCAACAAATCTCTCTCTCTCCTTTTACTTTCTCTTATTTTTTCTTCAAATAAATTTCTTTCAGCCAATTTTTTTTCGTCGATGTTTTCCTCTCAATCGCCAGAAGTCAACATTGCCCAGGCTCCCTGATACAACAACTTTCTAGCCTTCAACGTTGTGATGACCCTAGGGGTACTTCTGGATATATCCCCTTTGAATTCAAAGTTCTCTCCTATCAGGGGCCTAAAGGTTACCTTTCTCACTTCGTGATCAATGAGGGCACGATTCTTGCCCAACCAATCCATTCCTAAGATCACATCGAAGTCTTGCATACATAGAACAATGAGGGATGCTACAAGCTTTCGCACTGTAATTGTCACACTACCACCTCTAACTCTATGGGTAGCAGTCAAGTATTTATTTGCTGGTGTAGACACAGTATGGGAAAACTCTAGGAGTTCTAGTTCTAAGTTTGTAGATTTCACAAACCCCTCAGAAATAAAAGAGTGGGTAGCACCAGAGTCAAATAATGTAAATGCTAGGTGATCAAAGATAGGTAGTGTACCTGTCACCACTGTGTCAGTCTCTTCTGCTTTCCTAGTCGTGATAGCGTGGGCCACAGCTCAGGTCTCCTGTGAGGCTCCCAGACCTCTCAAATTTTGTCCCACTGGTTTGTTTCCCTCATGGTTTCTCTTATGAGGACAATCTGATACGCGATAGCCTAGCTTGCCACAACCAAAGCATCCTCCTGTTCTAACAAAACACTCCCCCTCGTGATATCTCTTACAGTTAGGGCATTCAGGTCTGTTTTGCTTTGGGGCTTTACCCCGATGCTCAAATTGCCCTCGAGACTATCTGTCAGATCTGAAGGAATTTGTGTTAGGCCTTCTTCGTTGGCTAGAGGTATTCTGAGTGGTCATTATCAGCACATTTTTCTTTGCCATCTGTCGTGGCATATCCATCAGCGTTGCCATTCTCAGGGCTACAGCATAATCTCATGATGCTTGTACCATACCTGGACCCTGAATCTCTATCCGGAGACCAGCGACAAAACGATCAGTTTTCATCTTCTCATTACTGACATACTCAGGGCAGAACCTTGCCAGTTTATTAAACTCAAGATCGTATTCCTCAACAGTTTTGTCCCCTTGTTTCAGTTCTAGGAATGCTGTATGACACTTGAGTCGGGTAACTACTGGGTAATATTTATACAGGTAGGCTTCCTTGAACTGATTCCAGGAAATATAACCTCCCTCTGGTGTAATAGTCCTCTATGCACCTTTCCACAAAAAATGAGTGAACCCTTCAGCATGTAAGTCCCATAATGGACTTGATATTCTGGTGGACATTTAATGTACATAAAGGCTGTCTCTATAGCTTCCAACCAGATCTCAACTGCAACCGGATCCATCTTACCCTCGTCAAAAGTGGGCAGTTTATATCTCTAAAAGTCCTTCAAATAACAGGACTCCACAGTCGTACCCGGATCTCTCGTCCCTTGCATGATAGCCTAATTTGTCACCAGTGTCTGCATTAACTAAGCCATCTGTGCCTGAGTTTCAATGGTGGTTCTCATGAAAGTCTGAAACTCATCCCTTGAAACGGTTGTCGTTGACTGAGCAGGCACCACAGGAATCGATGTTGGCGCTAGTGGAGCTTCTTCAGGTACCTGATCCTGAGGAGCAGTCTCTAGAATAACTCGAGGCTTGACCTTCCTTCGGCCTCTCCTCGACACGGGTGGCGGTAGCGATGTCTATTCCTCATCCAAGGTTAGCTCTGTGTTCTCCTCCAGAGGTGGGTGCTGCTTTACCTCGAGGAAAGGAAAATTTGGGTCCTCTTCGACCCTTCTCCTGCCCCTCCTAGGGCCAGACCCAAGATAATCTTCTTTTCTCTTAGGCACTATTATCTGTCAACAGACGGGGAGTGAGAGTCAATACTACGTTCTCATTGTGCCTAATTCAAAAGAAGCACATTCCTTATTAATTCTCATCTTAGATCTCGTAACATATAACTCAAGTCTTCCTACTTCCCAATTATCAGAGAACTTACCAAGTCGCAGCGGAGCGTATCGAAACTTAAGCCTCAGAGATGCTAGACTCTAGCACCTAATGTCTACAGGACCTAAAACCATGCTCTAATACCAAACTGTCACAGCCCAAAATTTGAATCTCGAAATCAGCAGCTGGACCAACAGACTATGCAATGAAATCATGTAAAAATCCAATGGTAAAGACGAAATTACAAAAAAAAAAAAAAAACTTTAACAATTATGTAGAGTTTAAAATTCAAAAAAATAGGTGTTCAAGTAGCATATGAGTTCTATGAAAAGTATGTAAATGGTTTACAAAACAATGCATGACATATCTAACAAGAATATGCACAGACTCCTAGACGCCCCGTGACACTCCTCTGTGGCATTAAGAATCAGCACGCATTCCCGCCTCGAACCATGGCATCACTCACCTGAAAAAAAAAGCGTAGAAAGGAATGAGTATAAAATACTCAGTAAGCAGCCTACTTGTAGGCTCTTTTTGCATCCTTATCTTGGTAGGTATCCACGGTCTTTCTCGGATTTCTAAGGAGAGCAATCTAAGCTACAACTTTCTTTTCGGTATCTTAAGGGGTTTGCCCAACTTATGCAGTGGAATGACCAATTTTCTGAGGTGAGGAGAAACCTCATAAGTAAATCTGAGGGAATCGTATGGCTGAATCTGAATATATAACTCTCTCTAAACATCATCCATGGAGGTTAGCTGACAACCCTCACACGAGACCNCCCAACTTATGCAGTGGAATGACCAATTTTCTGAGGTGAGGAGAAACCTCATAAGTAAATCTGAGGGAATCGTATGGCTGAATCTGAATATATAACTCTCTCTAAACATCATCCATGGAGGTTAGCTGACAACCCTCACACGAGACCATACATCCACTAAAATCGGGGGTTGCGATTCCTTGTGTGCCGGTCAGCTACTAAGTCATCCTAGTGGTTCCACATCCCCCGCTCAGGGACAGGTTTCTACGGCCCAGGAGTCCTATTCAGAAGACCCTTTAGCTATCACCACTAGGTCTGGGCACCTGTCACACTTCCCTGTCCGGATCTGCCAAGCTCAACGATCTCCATACCGGAGCTCTGTCTCAACGGTACGGTATCGGAGCATTGAGGGAAGTGGAGGTTCTGATGACACTATCCACACTGCTCAACTCTAGCGGGCTACCTATTGTTACCGTGGTGTCCTACTATTCTTTCTAGGATGGAACTTGGTGGCTTAGACTTTGTTTCATGCATCTCTAGGAATCTTGTGCAAGGTCTCACAAACCTATCGGGTTTGGGATTCTGGGCTCTAGATTCGTTGGTAATCGTTTTCGCAGGACTATATGCACGGTATTCTAGAGGTCTGCCAATCTAGGATCTCGTCTAGCCTACTTAGTCACAAGCACCCTAATCTAAGCTCATAATTTCTTCCTATTCAACAAGAAAAATAACACAAGTAATCATCATGCATAGGAGTTCTCACACAACAGTTCCTGCAATAATAACAAACATGCTCAACGGGAAGATAACGTCCATCTTCACCTGGAGCGCAGATTTCACAAGTTTCTCATCCTTCTCATGCATACATACTTTATCAGAATCTCAATCAAAACAAATTTAATAAACATTTCATATCTAGCTTTCCTTAATCATTTCATTTTCGCGGTTTCCATACTAATATGCTAGGTCCTACTAGCTAAGTTCAAGGTTGGTAGCATGCATGCTTGTTCCTAGCGGTTCCTACAAGTACTGCTCCTGGGAATCCAAATGGCTACTTACTTGGTTGACGTGTGTCTTCCCAAGCTCGAGTTTTCTTGACGGAAAGGATTCCAAAAATTCTGGAATTTCCTTGACAGGTCTTAATTCACATAATAATAGGGTCAGTATCAAAATCGGGACAAAAAACAAGCAAACGGAGACCGAATGGAAAGAAAAATAGTGACTCACGCGCCTACACGCGCGTCACATGCACCCTGGAGGGTTTCTACGCGCAGCTCCTACGCACGCGTGTCCACGCGTGGCTTCCCGAGCAGTCGCGCGGTCTGAGGCACCAGGTCGGGGCGGACTACAGGCGAAGCGGTTTGCCGGTTCCGGGTCGCGTGCAGTTCAGGGTCGGGTCGGCCCAGATCCGCATGCTTGACACATGTCCGCTGTTGGGTGAAGACACGCCTCATCAGTCGATGACCGCCATGTGTCGATCACCGGTTCTGCTGCACTCCTTCGTACGCTGGCCGACGCGTGGCCGCGTCTCTTCCCTCTCTCCTGCGTGTTTCAATTTTCCAAATGTTAGCCTCTTTCGCGTTTCGATCTATTTTCTTCCAATTTTTTTATCTTCCAATCCGTAACCCGATTCAACAAATTTTCTTCACAAACCTTGTAGATCTCATATTCTACTCCTTTAAAACAAATTTCTTATATTTTTCTAATAATCACAGATCTTAATATTCGAGTTCGAATTTGGAGAAAACACGAGTTCTTACCGAAAATCACGTTTTCTTGAAACTCCAATTCGAACGCCAATATTGGCCGCCTTCACTCCGAAACTTAACCAGATCACGTTGTTGAGGGTAAAAGTCCAAGGATCAACATAAAACATCGCTAACACACAAAAATCTTGATGACTTCTCGATCTAGACACTCGCGGACTAACTTGAAGTTCTTGAACGTTTTGACGAAATAGGAAGGTGCGATTCGTGAGAGCACCTTGCCTCAAACTGTTGATGGTTTAGATTGGGGACTCAGATCTCCGGCGTCGGTTTTGATCCGATCTCGTCCTTCTACCTCAAAACCCTAATCTTCTCTCTTTCTTCTTCCTCCTCATTCTCTCCCCCTTTTCAAAAATAGGACAAAATGACTAGTTTGCCTCTATTGTGACTTTGAACTAAAAAAAAAAAAAACTAGGGTGCTACAATAACCATAACTTTAAAAGAAAAAGAAATCTGAGATACGATCTTACAGTAACTGACCAAAATCTCTAAATCTCCAATCTACTTCTATTGAAGACTTTTTACTTTTTTCTCAAATCTGACATTTTTTCTGTTTATGGACTGTGATATTTTTCTCAAATTTGACATTTTTCCGTTTATTTTTGGACTGTGATATCATGGGTTGATGTGGGTTGAGGAGAGAGGATGAGATTGGAATGAGAGGTTAGTGGAGAGAGAGGTGGGTAAGTTTTATTTTTTTTTAATTTTTTTATTTTTAAGTAATTCTTTTATTATTTATTTATGAATTATTATTTTGACGTATATTTTTTTTAATTGTTTATTATTTTTTTTGGGCTAATAGAGTATCGTTTTATCAATCTATCATAAACATAACGTTTTCTATACATAACCTTATCGTATCGTTTTACCAATCTATCATAATCATAGAGTTTTCTATACCTAACCTTATCATATTGTTTTATCAATCTATCATAACTATAGCATTTTCTACCCATAACCATATCGTATGTTTATCAATCTATCATAACCATACTGTTTTCTATATATAATCTTATCGTATCGTTTTATCAATCTATCATAACTATAGCATTTCAATACATAACCTAACAATAACGTTTTATGAATAGATCTTAGTCCTATCGTTACATTACGTTTATCGCATTCTTCTCGTATCCTATCTCAAACATATCGTTGAACACATCGTACCGTAAATATTATCATACAATTCACATATCATAACATAGACATATCATATCATAGTCATATTGATTCATAAACAATTCACACATCAATATATATGACATATGTAGAACCACAGTACACATGTTAACATCAAATAACCATGCCGATAGTAAGATCCCTTACTTGATTGGTGTTAGCCAATGTTCTATTATATTTCCATGATTGACTTGACTTATCCCTCGAAATTTGTAACAGCCTTATAGATGAGTGGAGTTAACGATTTTGAACAACACATTTTCAAATCAAGTTGAAAAGGCGGGACAGAAATTACCCGGAGGTGGGTAATTTTCTTTTCTTTTCTTTTTTTTCAGCCCCTACATTATGTAGTATATAGACTAACAATATCATAGATGATTAATGAAGAAAATGAAAGTTAATTATATAATATGATAAACATGTGGGAAAGCATGTGAATAAGAAAATGAAATAAGATAAAAGAGTTTGAATGAGTATCAAGAGGACAAAACATAAACTTCGTTATATATTATACGCTAAGATTTTACGCCATTGACATACCCAATATATTGGTTCATCCAATCACACATAAACCTTAAGGATTAAGAAAAATTAAATGTTTTTAATTGAGAAAGCAACAAAACGAATACTAGTGGAATAGCAATAATCCATAATCTCTCTCTTCTCTTCTAATCAATGTGTTTGTATACAAAGGAACACAGCCAACTTACATACTATGACTTGCAAACACAATCTTTTTCCATTATTGCTTGATCTAAAATTGTGATGTGTTTCATGTAACAGCTCAAGCTCAAGCCCATCGCTGGCAGATATGGTCTGTTTTAGACTTTCCTTTTGAGCTTCCCTTTAAAGTTTTAGTCTGCTAGGGAGAGATTTTCATACCCTTATAAAGGGTGTTTCGTTCTCCTCCTCAACCGATGTGAGATCTCACAATCCACCCCCTTCAAGGTCCAGCATACTTGCTGGCACTTGTTCCCCTCTCCAATCAATGTGCGACCCCCCAATCCATACTCCTCTGAGGCTCATCATCCCTGCTAACACATCGTCCGGTATCTACTTTGATACCATTTGTAAGAGTCCAAGCTCACCGCTAGCAGATATTATACTCTTTGGGCTTTTCCTAAAAAAAATTTAAATAGTGTGCTAGAGAGAGATTTCCACACGGTTATAAGAGTATTTCATTCTCTTTCCTAATAGACGGATGATCTCACATTTCATTAATTCCCTTTAAATGAAGTTGAATTTGATTTCATGAAAAGTTGTTTCATTACATCTAGAAAACTTAATGTTGACTCTTGACACGACTGCCCATAGTGGGTTGCTAAGACCATAACCTCAACCTTGGAACTTGTATCGATATCATAAAATATTACATAGTTCTATGATTTCCCTACAAACAACTTGATGGCTGAACTAAGCCAGCAGCAGTTCCATCAGCATTGCTACAAGAAGCTTCAGCTACGTCATTCTTGTAACTCAGCTTCACATTCTCGAGCGTTATCCCTCTGCATGGAAACTTTGAGCTACAATCGAATTTCATCGCAACTTGAGTGGCTGATGTTCCGTGGATGTTTTGATAACTCACATTGCTAATTTCGACTCCAGAAACCTATTCGTAAGCGAATGAAATAAGATTTAGAAGTAATAATGATAGGATTTTGTATAGAGATGTCGATACAGACCTGTCCTGGACAACCTTTGTTGTTGGGGCAGTAATTTTGGTCGATGATGATAGGATTTTGAACGTTATTCATTATAATATCTTGAAAAAGAATGTTTCTTGCAAACCCTTTGCTTGGCTTTCCCCATGTTTTTATTCTCACACCATTTTGAGTATTGGTGAACGTAGCTGTTTTCACTGTCACGTTCTGAACGCCATCCTCTTCCACGTCTTTTCCTAAACTCCCAATGCTGCACCAACCCAACCAAACAAATTGATATCACTAATGAAGCATATGGAGCTCAAAAAGTTTATTAAACTTCGAAAACAAGTACCTAATTCCATGTCCAGGTCCACAAGCAACATTCTCAATCCACAAATTGGACGTGCCAGGACCTATTGAAATACAGTCATCGCCAGTGCTAATGCTAGATGTGATTATGGTGACTTGTGAAGATAGCGCTACGTGAATGCCATCAGTGTTCGGACTATTGCCAGCGGCTGAAATCTTGATTCCTTGCATTTTTACATTTTGACATCCATTGACTACGATGTGAAACATTTGACTATTGAGCGAGGTCAACCCACTCACAATTATGTTTTTTGAATTCGAAAATTCCAATGACTGTACGGACACACACAAAAAAGAGGAAAATCATTGTATAAAATTGGTAACTTTACTAATATACATATATATTATTTACCGTGGCTCCAAGGGGACAACTCTTGTGTGAATTTTTGCAATCCCATAATCCAGCTCCTTGACCATCAAGAACGCCACCAAAGACACTAACTCCATCAACATGTCTAAAAGTGATCCAATTTTCGACGCCATAGTCGGAGGGAGCGACGAGCGTGCCATCGACGTGCATGGTGATTTCATTATTACTACAAGGGCCATTGAAAGTTGTAGTTGAGAGATAAAATCTTCCCTTGGGAACATAAATTGTGACCGCAGCCGAAGAACGGCAGGCACTAGTCCAAGCTGCCTCAAATGCCTTCGACATGTCGGTTTTGGAGTCGGGTTTGGCTCCAAAATCGACGACGTTGAAGGTAGTTGAGGAAACCGAGAAGAAGAAGAAGAAAAAGAGAGGCAAGAGAATGAAGGGGGTTGAAGGAATAGCCATAGGGGAAGAGTTGAGGGATATGGTGGTTGTGGGGAAGTTGTATGGGTTTGAAGGATTTATATAAAAAGAGTACTTGATGGAGTGAAATGACGGATATGCCCTCACATGACTCTTCAACGGTTGGCCATTCATTCCCCGCTATGCGTGCCCTTGATTGCTAATCATAATGTCAAAATAATTCGGAGAAATAAAATATTTTCTTAAAATGTAAAATAAGATTTAAATATATTACTTTATTTTTGTACTAAAAAATAATAAAGAAAAAAAATTTATCCTTAAATTTATTTTTAAATTTAAACCTTTAATTTTGTATTTAAGTTTTTTAAGAATTATTATTATTATTTTTTTCTTTCTCATAGGTTGGAAGTGTAATATAATGACGTAATTATTATTATTATTATTATTTTCTTTCTCATAGGTTGAAAGCTCAAAGTTTATTTTACTGTATTTTTCAAGTCTACTTACGAATATAGCTTTATATAGTTTCAAAATGAAACTATTAAAGGGCATTCCGAGAGTTAGTAACATTCATATTTTATAGTCATAATTAACTATTATGTAGATGTAATCAAAAGTAAATAAAAAGTCTTAAAATATATTAATGAAATAGAATTACTCTAAATTGTAATCTACTCAAAATTTATAACAATGAAACTTCATTCTTATTCCACGTGACATAAATTGAAATATCTTTGATAATTTCGACAACATTTCTTCACATCTTTATTGAAGTATATTGTATGATTAATGTCTCTTGGTTCATATCATTCTTCATTTCTTTAAGAGGATTCGTCCTCGAATTTATTTGTGAAACTTTGCTGCAAAAAATAAGTTATGGAAATACAAAAGACGTCACAACACTCTCTGACGTGTATACACTCAAGGAATTTTAGGTCACTCTATTTGTACTCATTTACACAAATGAAGCTCTCGTTGTCACCTCTCAAAATTTTCAATAGAGCCAAGATTCGATTTTAAACTCTGGGTCGATTAAAAAATTAGGATATAAATCAATTAGGTAAAATAAAATAAAATTGGTTTACTTTGGATTAGGAAAAGGAAAAGGGGGTAGGACGGTAATTTCGCAAAGTGGGAGAAATATGGAGAGGAAAAAGGGGAACAAATGGAACGGAAAATGTGGAACGGCGTAAGAGGCGGAGATAAAAACGGAGAAGAAATCGGCGGTGCCGTTTCCTGCCCTCCAAATTAAATACCAATTTTACCATTCCGACATGTCGTCTTGTCTTCGACCTAATTCTTGGGAATTATTGTAGCTTGGCGTAAGCATTTTACGTTTGCTTACCTCATTATTACTATTACAATTATTGATTAATTTAATTTTTATTTCTCTTTTTTTTTTTCAATTAATTTATTTTTTTATATTTTTTTATTTTGAATTTTGGAATTTCTTGTAATGTTTTATCCACAATTTAATTTCCATATTTTAGTATAAATTTAATATCAAATATTTTTAGAAATTAGTATATTAATAAAACTTAATTTTTTACCAAACTTAATATTATAGAAATGAGTGAATTTACATATAGTTTTACATTGTTTATGGATAAAAATTAATGGATGAATTTATAATCCATTCCAATTTGATAAAATGGTAAGTTTAAGGTAAAAATGGATAAAAGATATTAAGTTGAGAGGTAATAAATGAGATTTTGTTTCTATTAAAAATACTAATTAAATTATATAACATTTAACATGAACTACAATAAAGTTAAAATTTTAAGGGAGAGAGTTTGTTGTGCAGGCTAGCTATTGAGTGATCCGTTGCTACCTCTTAAGACGGCTTTACAGTGCAACGGTCCTACTTAAAAGACCCTTGGTCATTTCTACAAGACAATGACACCTAATAGCCTTGACGTGCTATCTTATTTTAGGTCAAGTTTGACGGTATTTTTCCTATATACCTACCGCTTGGTAGGGGCGCTATAAGGTATGACCTAGGTCATTGATAATGCTAATGGTGTACCGAGGAGATAGTAAATTGAGGCTTTGGTGATACTATTCACCGTGCTAGTAGGCTTGATAACTTTCTTAGTCTTCTTTAGGTGTCATGGAGGTTAATTAGGTTCTTGTGGCGTCTAGACTAATTAAATCTCGGACATCATTCTCAAGACTCTTTGGACTAGTTTCTTGGGGCTAATTTAGTTTTAGGAGCACTAGAGTCAAAGCTCGACAATCATGCATGCTAATTATCGTAAAATCGTCCTAACTCTAGTATCCTTACTTAACTAAATACGTGCATACATGCTTAAACATGGACATAATTAATCAATCACCTTAATATATAGTTTTCCTTCTCAATTTAGAGTATCTAGCATAGCATAATTCATCTCATATAGTATATTGTTCAAGATTTTCATTCTTGGAGCCGACAGCATACATAGCATGCTTACCATTTCAGCTCATTCCAATGCCCTAAACATTCCTTTTTTTCAAATATATAAAGTAGTTCATGCTTGCATGCTAGCATTTCTTAGCGATCTTTACAAGTGCTACTCAAATGAATTCAAATGGCTACTTACATAGTCGTGCATGTCTTGCCTACTTTCGTTTCTCACTTGCTCGGTGTTCTAAATCTCCAAAAATGCCACTGCCTAGCCCTAATTCAAGTTATAATAGGCTTATCATTAAAATGATAACATAACGTTTAAACAAAGGTTGTATGAGTGAAAAATTACCCTTCACGTGCCCCACGTGCAACTAGGAAGGCTTCTACATGCAATTACAACACCCGAGTTTGACACACATCTCATCCACAGGGAGCACATCCTCGCATCGAGCTTAGAAAAATGCTTCCAACGTTTATTTTTCTTCTATTTATGTAGGGCCAACGTGTATCCTTCCTATAATCTTAATTGTTGGGAGTCCGCCTTCGAATCCTAGCTTTGGTAAAACATTCACCTGTCGATTGTACATCGACCTGTCGGAAAACTCAAAACTCTCTCGCAAGCGTCTTTCTTAGGTCAGCATTTGAGACCTTGCTAGTTCGATTTTGGCTCATTCTTTTTATTGCATGTCTGCTCATTCTTTTATCTCTTAACAAAATCCAACAATTTGAAACTAAAAAAGGAAAGGTAATAAGGCTACCTTCTTGGCTAGGGTGTTATAGATAAGGTCTCTAACCCTAAACGGAGGATAAAAAGGAAAGAGGAGCTGGAAACCGAAGCTAGTGAGTGACCCCTCTGTTGAGTTATGGAGTCTGCTCCCTGTATTTATAGCTTGGTTAATGGCTATATCCGGTAAAGCTATATTTAGTAAAGCTATATATGGTAAAGCTATATCCGGTAAAGCTATATATGGTACATAGCTATATATAGTAGATGGTTAAATCTGGTAAAGCTATATTTAGTAGACTGAACCATATATATATCCCGTCCAGTAAAGCTCTTAAATGTACTTTTCTATTCTCTGTACTCTCTTGTTGTACATGCCTGAAGTCATCAATAAAAAATCCTTTTAGCCAGAGTTCTCCTTGCAACTTCTCTCTATCCTTCTCTTTGTGTTCATCTAGATCGAGCGTGTGCGTTGTTGTGCGATCCTAACAACTGGTATCGATCCTAACAACTGGTATCAGAGCAAGGCAAAATTCACCACGATCTGTGAAGATGGAAAGTTCAAAGATTGGAATTGAGAAGTTCGATGGATCCGATTTCGGTTTCTGGAAGATGCAGATTGAAGATTATCTGTACCAGAAAGATCTTCACGAACCTCTGTTGGGGGTGAAGCCGGATACCATGACCACGGAACAGTGGAAGCTCAAGGATCGACAAGCCTTAGGGATGATCCGGTTGACGCTATCCAGAAACGTGGCGTTTAACATCATCAAGGAGAAGACAACGTCAGATCTGATGAAGGCGCTGTCAAATATGTATGAAAAACCGTCGGCTATGAACAAGGTGTATTTGATGCGTAGATTGTTCAATCTACAGATGTCTGAAGGTGGACGTGTTGCGGATCATATAAATGAATTCAATATGATCATAAGTCAACTGGGTTCGGTGGAAATTAATTTCGAAGATGAAATTAAAGCGTTGATTTTGATGTCATCCTTACCCGAGTCATGGGATACTGTTGTTGCCGCAATCAGCAGTTCCCGAGGATCTGATAAACTGAAGTTTGATGAAATTCGAGATGTAGTTCTCAGCGAAAGTATTCGCAAACGGGAAACTGGAGATTCATCAGGCAATGCTCTCAGTGTTGATCGAAGGGGAAGAAGCAAATCAAAGAGCTCAAACAAACATGGGCGTTCAAAATCAAAGAACCGGGGAAAATCTCCAAACAAACCCAACGTAACGTGTTGGAGCTGTGGGGGAAAAGGACACTTTCGGACAGATTGTACAAAGCTAAAGAAGAAGCAGAATCATAAATCTGAAGATGATGATGATTCTATATACACAACAGAAGATGCTGAGGACGTTTTAATCCTTAGTGTGGATAGCCCAGCTGAATCCTGGATTTTGGATTCAGGTGCATCGTTCCATTCGTCTCCAAGTAAGGAATTGTTTCGAAATTTCAAATCAGGAAATTTCGGGAAGGTGTATCTTGCCGACAATAAAACCTTGGAGATTGAAGGAAAGGGAGATGTCTCCATACAAACTCCAGCAGGAAATCAATGGACATTACAAGATGTCAGATACATTCCTGGTCTCAAGAAGAACCTGATCTCTATTGGTCAGTTGGATAGCACAGGCTATGCAGCAGAGTTTGGAAAGAGTTCCTGGAAGATTGTGAAGGGCGCCATGGTTGTTGCGCGTGGCACAAAATCTGGAACCTTATACACTACTGCAGAGTGTATAAACATGACTGCTGCTGCTGAGAGTGCTTCCAATTCAAGTCTATGGCACAATAGACTTGGACATATGAGCGTCAAAGGAATGAAGATGCTCACTGCGAAAGGAGCTTTAGAAGGCTTAAAATCTGTTGATATGGGTCTTTGTGAGAGCTGCGTTATGGGCAAACAGAAACGAGTTAGTTTCACAAAGGCTGCCAGAGAACCGAAGAAAGTGCGGTTGGAAATGGTCCATACAGACGTCTGGGGACCATCTCCAGTTTCATCACTTGGTGGATCAAGGTACTACGTCACCTTCATCGATGACTTCAGCAGGAAGGTATGGGTTTACTTTCTGAAACATAAGTCAGATGTGTTTACCACCTTCAAGAAGTGGAAAGCTGAAGTTGAAAATCAGACCGGCTTGAAGATCAAATGCCTGAGGTCTGACAATGGAGGAGAGTACAACAAATCAGAGTTTATAACATTTTGTGCAGCTGAGGGAATTAGATTAATAAGAACAATTCCCGGTAAGGCAAGACAAAATGGTATTGCAGAAAGGATGAACAGAACCTTGAATGAGCGAGCAAGAAGCATGAGGATTCATTCTGGATTGCCAAAGGCATTCTGGGCTGATGCTGTGAACACAGCAGCATATTTGATTAATAGAGGGCCGTCAGTACCCTTGAAGTTCAAATTGCCCGAAGAAGTATGGACAGGAAAAGAACTCAAGTACTCTCACTTGAGAACCTTTGGCTGTACTGCGTATGTTCATGTTGATCCAGAGAAGAGAGATAAGCTTGATGCTAAGGCTGTGAAATGCTACTTCATAGGCTATGGCTCTGACATGTTCGGGTATAGGTTTTGGGATGAGAAAAATATGAAGATCCTAAGACACTGTGATGTGACCTTTGATGAAAATGTCATGTACAAGGACAGAGAGAAGATAAACTCTGAGACTACGAAGCAAGTGGGAGTTGAATTTGAGTGGCAAGAAAATTCACACAGTGATGGTACAACAGAAGCTCAAGAAACTCCTGATCCTATTGCTGAAGAACCAGACGTGGCTGATCCTATTGCTGAAGAACCAGACGTGGAGCAAGTTGCACCTGAACAGGTGTTGAGAAGATCATCCAGAACTACCAGAGCACCAGACAGATATTCAACCTCATTACACTATCTGTTGCTGACTGACGAAGGAGAACCAGAGTCCTTTGATGAGGCCCTACAAGTGGAAGATTCAACTAAGTGGGAGCAAGCCATGGATGATGAGATGAGCTCACTTGAAAGGAATAATACGTGGGTGCTGACTGAGTTGCCTACAGGAAAGAGAGCTCTGTTGAACAAATGGGTGTTCAAAATCAAGGTTGAACCAGATGGCAGAAGGAGGTTTAAGGCTCGGTTAGTAGTTAAAGGATATTCACAAAGAAAAGGCATTGATTATGCTGAGATCTTTTCTCCAGTTGTGAAATTAACTACTATCCGAATTCTACTGAGTATTGTTGCATCGGAGAATTTGCACCTTGAGCAAATGGATGTAAAAACGGCATTTTTACATGGAGATCTAGACGAGGAGATCTATATGCAACAACCCGAAGGATTTGCAGCTCCAAGCAAGGAGCACATGGTGTGTAAGCTCAATAAGAGCTTGTATGGACTGAAACAAGCACCGAGACAATGGTACAAGAAGTTTGACTCCTTCATGAGCAAGAGTGGTTTCCACAGAAGTGAAAAGGATCAGTGTTGCTACCTCAAGAAATACACTGATTCTTATGTGTTTCTACTCCTGTATGTGGATGATATACTAATTGCTGGATCAAGTATGAGGGAGATAAACCACCTGAAGGCAAGCTTGTCTTCAGTATTTGAGATGAAAGATTTAGGTGCAGCGAAGCAGATCCTTGGGATGAGGATTTCTCGAGATAGATCTGCTGGCACATTAAATCTATCCCAAGAGCAGTACATTGAGAAGGTGTTGTCCAAATTCAAGATGAATAACGCTAAACCCAGGACTACCCCCTTGGCAAATCATATTAAATTGTCAAAGGGGCAATCTCCCAAGACAGTTGAGGAACGTGAGCACATGGCATCAGTTCCGTACGCTTCTGCAGTTGGGAGTTTGATGTATGCTATGGTCTGCACTAGACCTGACATAACACATGCAGTGGGAGTTGTTAGCAAGTACATGGCAAATCCAGGGAAGGAACATTGGGAAGCTGTGAAGTGGCTTCTAAGATATCTGAGAGGTACATCCAATACTACACTTTGTTATGGCAATGGCAAAGTAGTTCTGCAAGGTTTTGTGGATGCTGATCTGAGTGGAGATGTAGACTCCAGCAAGAGCACATCTGGGTATATCTACACTATAGATGGAACAGCAGTGAGTTGGATGTCTAAGCTTCAGAAATGCGTTGCTCTTTCATCTACTGAAGCTGAGTACGTGGCCATAGCTGAAGCTGGAAAGGAGATGATATGGATGACAGACTATCTAGAAGAATTAGGCCGGAAGCAGTGCAAGAAGATCCTTTATACAGATAGTCAGAGTGCCATACAGTTGGTGAAAAACCCAGTCTATCATTCAAGAACAAAACACATTAGAAGACGGTACCATTTCACTCGCAGGTTAGTGGAAGAAGGCGATATGTGTTTGGAGAAGATAGAGGGTGCAAAGAATCCAGCAGACATGTTGACAAAATGTGTTGATGTTGGAAAATTAAAGCTATGCAAAGCCCTAATTGGTATGGTGTAGGATCAGTCTCCAAGTGGGAGAATTGTTGAGTTATGGAGTCTGCTCCCTGTATTTATAACTTGGTCAACGGCTATATCCGATAAAGCTATATTTGGTAAAGCCATATATGGTAAAGCTATAAACGGTAAAACTATATATGGTACATAGCTATATATAGTAGATGGTTAAATCTGGTAAAGCTATATTTAGTAGACTGAACCATATATATATCCCGTCCAGTAAAGTTTTGAAACGTACTTTCTATTCTCTGTACTCTCTCTTGTTGTACATACCTGAAGTCATCAATAAAAAAAATCCTTTTAGCCAGAGTTCTCCTTACAATTCTCTCTATCCTTTTCTTTGTGATCATCTAGATCGAGCGTGTGCGTTGTTGTGCGATCCTAACACCCTCTTCTTCAATGGATATCTTTGTGTCTAATAATCTATTTTGAATGAAACCAATTCCTAGAACTTCATGGATGTCAAGGAACAAAGTTGAGAGGACCATTATAGAGGGTTGGTAACTCGAGTTTCAGGTGCTTGGAGGTAGGTCAAACATGTCTCATTCTTATCCACATGAAGAAGATGATAACATGAACGAATCGATTGATCTGGGCACGTCTTAATTTTTTGGACCGCTCTCAATTTTTAGCCTAGTTAACCTTCTTTAACAAGTCTGATTCAGTTCAAGGGGTCTATCCAAAATATTTTCTTAAGCCGGTAATCGTAGGGATTGCTTGATGCCCTAGAAAATTAAGTTTACTTAGTATTAAGAGAATATGGAAAGATTATGATAAGAACCACGTATTAAGGACCTTAGGTTAAAATTGAGAAAAAATAGAGGGAAGGTCACGGTCGTTTAACATATCTGATTCAGTTGAACCGGCCACATCATCGTCTTCTTCATTTAGATAGGAAAGAAGACGCACGCATTTATGTGTGCCGTCGTTTGAAACTTCCCTCCTCCAGCTCCATACACAACGTTTCTCCCCTCGATTTCTTCATGAAATTTAAAGATGGTGTTATAAGGAAGAGCTAGGGATTGATTCATACCTTCTCATGGATCGTAGACTAAGATATTTACCTCCAAACTTCGTCAAAAATCTGATTTCTTGCCAGAGTTAGAAATAGAGGATTTATTATTGGGTAGCCAATTCAGAGTTTTTAGGGCTCGACTTCTTCATGGAATCTCTACCTTATTCTTCCCTCAAGCTAAAAGAATTGATTTGGAGGGACGTCTTTGAGTGCGAGACCTTAATTTTGAAAAATCGTCCTCCGTCTGCAACTCACCCGAAAATGTGAAATTTCCTTTTCTTAGGCAGCTCATTCTATACGTTTATCTCTCAATTCCTTCATCAAAGTTACTCAACTTAATCCTATGAAGCTAAAAGATTGCTTAATTTTAAGAGAAATGAATTGTAGGAGGGAATTCGATACTTACCCCCAAATTCTACCCGAATCTAATTTTCTTCAATTGGACACATTCTATGGAAATACTCCTTGGAGATGCAGAAACTGATTGGGATTGGTTTCACTCTACAAATTGGCTTGTATCCTCGGATTGGATTTTTAAGCTTTCTTTGAAGTTCTTTAATGGCGATCTCTATTGGTGGAATAGGTTCTGAGCTTTTTCAGCGCTCGATTCCTTCATAGAACTTGTGGGTAATCTTCTTTTGCAGCTGTGGAGACAAGTTTGAAGGAAAATTGTAGATAATTGCTCTCGAATTTGGAAGAAATCCAAGAGTAGGAGACCTAAAATCTAAACGACTATTACTTGTGATTGGGAGCTCGATTCAACTTGTTTCTTGTTCCATACTATTGCCCAACTTCAAAATTTATAGGGGAAGATTAAACCACGTTGAAACCTCCAAAATCGTCGTGATCTAGAGAATGAATTTTCTGGATTATCCATCAGAAATATCCTATCCGATCAGCGAGCTATCGAATTCCAATTTGAATTCTAGCCGTTGGATGTGATGAGCTATGTGTTTTCTAGAAAATACTCAAAATTGGTGAAAATCCAATAGTTGGATTAGAATATTTTAGAGTTTTTTTTTTTTTAATGACGGTCCACTGTCGCAGATCTGATTTTCTGATTTGTGGTATTTTCGTAATTATCTTAAAGTTTAGGAGCATTTTGGTCTTTTATCCTTTTCTGAATATTTTACTATTATTTTTCTCGAAAAATCTAAAATTTTTGTAAAAATGTTTCATCTTTTGCTGGTCATTGTTTGGTTCTTGAGTATCTTGAAATTCTTTCTATAAGAAATTAAATGTGGAAATACTTCATTGAAACTTTCATAAAAGATCACCTTCATCAAAGTCATGGACTTACATGTTTTGAAAACACCTTTAAAACGATACAACAAAAGACTAAATGAAATAAATAAACATTTAACTTAAAAACATCCTATTCTAGCCTAAGTCTAAAAAAAATGCGACTACTCTATGCATGTGCCATGGTCTCAAGTTGTGATGTCGTCGTCGCCGTACAGGAATGTCTTGCATTAACCTAAAATAGAAGTAGCACGTATCTTGAGTATTTAAAGAAATAGTCAAGTGACTCCACTATTGGGGTTAAATTCAAGAACATGCGAATGTAATGACGGGACTTATCATAACAGTTTATTTTCCTATGGTACTCTCCTAACGGGCAACTTGGATGTGTACCATATACTTTACACATGACCCACACGTGCGAGTGTGGACCCACCAGTTGGTTTGCACACCACTGGGCCCCTTTCCTTGTCGGGCGAGCATGCTCTGGTAGATCTCTGTGTCAAACACCCATTAGAAGTAGTAGCTGTCACGGCAGCATTATGTAAAACATAATGGTCGTTCTTCTGCCTAGTAGTTTACGTGTCTGTACCATCTTGAAGGAATAAGGGTATCCCTCAATGCATGAGCACACGTAATGCATGAGGTCCCAATATTTTTTCATTTTTATTATCTTTTAATACAACCCCGCTAGTATTTCGTACATATTATATCGTTTATCATATCATTTCTCATATCATTTATCATATCATATGCATACGTCAGGGTTGAATTTCATGCTAGTTCGTTGTTTTGCATGTCAATCATATCATCATTCAGATTACATAAATATGTCATATCATGACGTCTCATGCTTCTAGACATAATAATTTTCATCATATACATATCATATGATAACATATATCACAACATATATATGATATATATATATATATATATATATATATATATATATATATATATATATATATATATNTATATATATATATATCCGTCATTCACATGTCGTATCATAATCATATCCTTTCGTAAACATTTCGTAATCATATTGTTTCCATATGCATGTTCTAGTTGTTTCCTAAACTTGTCATAGTCTTATCGTCCTTATACATCTCAGTCACATCATTTCATGAACATACATTAGTCATATTGTTTACATATGCATATCCTAGCCATATCGATTCCTAAACTTGTCATAGTCTTATCATCCTTATACATCTCAGAGTCGTATCATGAACATACCTTAGTTATATCATATCCCAACATATCCTAAATCATATCGTTTCATTAACATATCCTAGTCTTACCGTTACAGGAACATATCCTAACCATATCTTTCTATCAATCTATCAAAATCATATCCTCGTAGTCATATCATTTCCTTATGCATATCCTTAGACCTATAGTTACAGTATGTTTATCACATCCTTCTTGTTTCCTATCATTGAGCACATCGTACCGTAAGTATCATCATACAATTCACATATCATAACATATACATATGATATAATAATCATATCGATTCATAAACAATTCACACATATCAATATATGTAACATATACAGAACTACGGGGCACATGTCAACATCAAATATAACCATGTCGATAGTAAGACCACTTACTCATTTAGCTTAAGCTTGTGTCACCAATTTGAAGTATTCTCTACTTTCTTAATCATCTCCAAAACTCCACTTTCTTTCGTTCTTACTCTGTTTTTCTTTTAATTATGTTCTCAATTGTTTTTGGACCATTTTAATCCACTGTTTTTTTTTTTTTCCTAAAAAAAAAAAATCCTATTGAACCTGGTCTCATTTTCTATAAAACAAAAATGATATCTAAAATTTAAATAATTTCTATAAAATAAAAATAAAATAAAAAACATCCTAATAAATTAAATATAATATAATGTTCCGCCCATTTCTAAAACTTAAATTTCAATACGACAATAGAGTCTACACACTTTATATATCCATCTATCTCTCTCTATATATATACATACACACGTATACATGTGTATGGGGTCGGGATGGGGACAAAATGCAAATTAATGAAGATAAATCTCTCCTCAGTGCCTCCTTCATTCTTCGTTTAAACTAGATTTTTCGTCTTATTCGGAGTCTGTCTCCACAAGTTCAATGTACATAATCATAGTCTATTAAACGTAAAATTTGTTACACTCGAAAATTATTATCTATGCAAAGTAATTATAAATTATTTCTAAATTTGAAAACCAATTTGACAACTCATTATTTTTTTACATATTTGCAAATAAAAATTCAAATAATTTTTTTACTATTAAGAATCGATTTAGTATGTGCAAGTGCGCTCCATCTCCATTGCACAAACAACAGATTCTCTTCCAAATTTGACGCAAACAAACTCTTTCTTTTACTTTCTTTCTCATTTTCCTTTCAACTTTCTATATATCTATATATTCATAGATACTTTTTTCGAAATCTCGCATCCCGCTTTTAAGTTCAAATAAAAATAAAATCGATCAACAGACAAATCTGTTTAGATATCAAATCACCGAGTATTATAATTATAATTGATATCTTATACACGAAATTAGACTTAGAATACCAAATATTGGTATGAGTCAAACAATCAGATATATTAGAATTAAAAAGAGTTGAACGGTATATAAATAATAACAATATTAATACTTGAGACAAGCGATCAAAGTCTTCAAGTAAGCTGGAATTAGAGTAAAATTTATTATCCGTACCATCGAATGTCAGATTCTCGGATATTACTTAAATTTGTCGGATTAAGTCTTAGGATAACTTTTTATGTATATTTTTTAAAATTAACAATTTAAATATCATTCTTAATTTGCCTATAAATATCGGCTTCTTCTTTCCCTTCAACTTATGTTTTTGAACCATGCCTTAGCTACTGAATTAACATTTGATATTGTTAGTCTCGGAGCAAAGCTCGATGGAAAGACTGACATCTCGCCTGTGCTTCAAAAGGCATGGGATAATGTCTGTGGCTCGTCGGCACCAGCAACTATTTATGTGCCCAATGACATATTCTACGTTCAAAATGGGAGCTTTAATGGGCCTTGTAAGAATAATGCTATTACTGTTCGCATCGAGGGCACTCTTGTGGCTTCTTCAGACATTCGGGTTCTAGCTAAAGCTCGATCTTGGATTGTGTTTAGAGACCTAAATGGGCTTTCCATTTCTAGTGGTGTTCTTGATGGACGAGGAACTGACTTATGGAAATGTAAACGCTCAGGGCAGAGTTGTCCCAATGGAGCCACGGTAGGCAAAATTTAAGTTCAGTAAATATATAAAAAAATTTGAAAAGTTGTCTTGGACTAGAAGTTGAAAGAAAATGAATTAAATTGTTTACTATACTAATTTAAATTTGTACTAGTTCTCACTCTTGATTGTTTTAAATTGGTAGAATCTTGAAATCGTCCATGCACAAAACATAAACATCAATGGATTATCTTCAATTAACAGCCAAATGTTCAGCATGGATTATCTTCAATTAACAGCTAAATGTTCAGCATTGTGGTGCTTGGGTGCAAAAATGTGCATATGACAGGAGTAAATGTCTCGGCTCCCGACGATAGTCCAAACACTGATGGTATCCATGTGCAACAATCATCAGATGTGACCATTCTCAGCTCGAGCATTGGCACCGGTGACGACTGCATCTCAATCGGTTCAGGGACCTCCAACTTGTGGATGGAAAGTATTACATGTGGACCTGGACACGGAATCAGGTAGGTAAAGATAGAAGATGACAACCATGTTCGAAAATGGTTTTTTAAAGGATTTAAAAAGCTTTATTACATTCAAAATTATTTCACAAACATGCTTTTAATTATTAAAAATAAGATTCGATGATATGAAAATTAATTTTAAAAATATAGCTAGATGTTAAATCAAATTTAATGATTAAAAATATGTTACTTTAAACCTAAGAAAAGTGATTTAAACAATTTTAAAATTATCTTAGATCAAAATAATTATATAATATATTACCTTAGAACGAGGAAATTAAACCTAAAATTTTGTGTTTCATTGAATGTGTGTTCATAGCATTGGGAGCTTGGGAAAAGAGGCTAATGAGGCGGGAGTGCGAAACGTGACAGTAAAATCATCTAATTTTACGGAGACTCAGAATGGAATGAAAATTAAGTCGTGGGGAAGATCAAGCAATGGGTTCGTTAGATATGTTCATTTTCAACATATTATTATGGATAACGTGGAAAACCCTATCGTAATTGATCAAAATTACTGTCCACATCACCATGACTGCCCCGATCAGGTATATTTCTTCATTAATCCATGCATGTCCAAGAATTATTCAATTCATCAGAAAAAAGTTTTTCTGTTGTGACCAAAGATATCTTTTTTTGTATCATTTCAAAAAAAGTTGATAGACTGGGTGGATATGTAAAAACTATTCTGTCTTTTCCGTCACTTTGGCATGTATAAAAAAAATATTGTGCCATTTCAGTTCTAACAGCATTTTCTAACTTTTTTTCAAATTATATTTAAACTTTAACTTTGATGTATAGAACTTAAATTTTAGAATAGATTTCATTTTGTTAAGACGTGTTAAATTAAGAGACTTATCTTGGCAAAATATAGTTAAAACTTTATGGGTAATGAATTTAACGACAAAGATCTCGTATCATTAGAAATAGTTGCCCTAACTTAAGTAGATTCCAACTCTCGAGATAATGTGAGACTTTGAGAGCAATCCCAATAACATTAATATGTTATTGTTATATGTATATAGATCTTTTAGATGGATTGGTTTTAACATTTTTTTGGCTTTAGGTTTTAGTTTCAAAGCTTATCCTAGTTTAGGGTTTCGTTTAAAATTTAAAACAAGTTTACATGTAAAATATTTGAAAAATGACCTTATTTATTCCATTTTCATACCATATTTTGATGGTTCTTGTTTTCATGAATAGAATTCGGGAGTTAAAATCAACGAAGTAACATACGAAGACATCAAAGGAACATCAGCCACTGAAGTAGCAATCAATTTTGATTGCAGCCCAACAAATCTTTGCACTGGCGTGAGCTTGAAAGACATTAAACTGACTTATAATAATAAANTGTAAATTTAAAACAAGTTTACATGTAAAATATTTGAAAAATGACCTTATTTATTCCATTTTCATACCATATTTTGATGGTTCTTGTTTTCATGAATAGAATTCGGGAGTTAAAATCAACGAAGTAACATACGAAGACATCAAAGGAACATCAGCCACTGAAGTAGCAATCAATTTTGATTGCAGCCCAACAAATCTTTGCACTGGCGTGAGCTTGAAAGACATTAAACTGACTTATAATAATAAAATCGCTGAAGCTTCATGCAAAAAAGTCAAAGGAACTGCTTCTGGTGTGGTTGAACCTTCTAGTTGCTTAGCTAAGTAGTGTATTACGAAGGAGAGAATGATAAATTAGAATTTCAAGAAGTGTTTTGTAGCCAACAAATCTACCATCCAAGTATTAATAACAGTGACAAAGTGCGCCTCCCCTTAATCGAGGCGGAGTTAGTATTCCTCACTTATAAACCCATGATCATTCCCTAAATTAGCCGATGTGGGACTTCCATCATCCAACATTTCTATGCATATATAAAGGATCGTCTAGGATGGTTCTGAGACATTGAGATTGAGTGTTATTTTGTATTTACCTTGTGGTATTTGGGAGGAATTTTGTTGAGTGAGAATTTGTAGTGTGAGAGTGTGAGATATACACTTTGTAAACACTTTCTTTATTATGACTGGTTGCACCCCGTGGATGTAGTGGAATTTTTTATCTTAGAACTACAAGTCTTTGTTTCTCTTTGTTTAATTTCTGATTCTTAGGTGTGTGTGAGTGTGATTGATCTTGTTATCACTTATGTTGCAATAGGATGTACATCAACTCAAAAGCCTAAAAAATCCAATTAACCCAACTCGAATTATTAGTATATTGAGTTGGGTAATTTTTCTGAAATTGAAATAGTTCGGTTTGGGTTTCAGGTTCATTGGACAAAGATCCGAATCAACTCGAACTCTACCTATCCATTATAAATAAATAACATGTATGTATGTCATATTCTTTCAATGCATTTAGATTTTTCTTCAACCATCACAGACGTACCTCTCGCAACTCCTCACCCTTATATCGTAGTTATCGCATCGATACATTGCACACCCTTTGCCTTAATAGCGGCTAGTTATCACATGCCCTTCAATCCATGCCGCTTGTAAACACACGCTACTCCCACTCCCTTTTTTAGCACACGCTTAACCAACGAAATAAAGTAACAAGTCAACATTTAAATTAAATTTGTTGTTGATTGTTGTTATTGTATTTATGCATGTATTTTACAAGATTTCAAGTATGATCGAGACACCGAATTAAGGATGAACTGCTCAAATAAGTAATCTTAATGTCCTAACAAGATTTTATAATGATTGTGTGCCTTTGAAAAATGTTTGTAAAAGAAATGGTAAGCATAAACGGTAAAAATGTCATTTTTCTAATTTTAAGGAAACTCCTTGGATTTCTAACTCTTTATGAATCCATCAATTCAGGGATAATGTCTTTCTTATTTCTACCCTACTTCAGAATTTTCTAATGGTGAAAAGGTAAAAAATGGATAGGTGTTGTGACATTCATTTCTCTTTTTAACTAGCACGCTGTTGATGAATTTTTACACAAGAGGTACATAACTTTGTTTTATTGAGAAGAGTACAATGAATTTTTTCACCTTTCTATTTTAGTAGTGGTTTGTGTTGTAATTATATTTGGCTTTCTTTACCGTAATGGAACCTTCTTGTATCGAGTTGAAGAATGTATTGGCTTGGAGGCTCAAAATCTAGCATCGATTAGGAGGTCGAAGACAGCTCCAGCTCATAGCAATCCTGCAACCCCTCCCCCAACCGAAATTTTTTCAAGAAGATCTGTGGAATGAGTTGGAACTACCTCTAATGCTCAACTACGAATGGTGGCTCTAATTTAAAGAGAGGCTCTATTTTCACTAAATTTAAAAAAAATGATGAAGTAACCCTTGTTGACTTTAGGAATCTTATTGAAAAATAAAGTCAAGTAGAAAAAAAAAAAGGGGAAATCGAGATATAGTCGGCAAAATCTTTTGTCAAATTGAATCAAGGGTATATGTTTTACCTATATGGAGAGCAACTAAAAGACGGTACCTTAGACACATATTATCGACAAATGGATATTTGCTAAAGTGCTCCTGATACACGGATTCATACAACAATTCCAAATTTCGATCTCTTTCTTTAATGTTTGCTGCTTTTTCAATCTGACAAAAGAACAACATTTTTTAAAGAAAGTGTTGGTATTTTCAAGTCTCTCATGCTAAAGGAATTGGTTAGAAAGAACTACTTTGAGTTGGTATTTTCAATTATGGAGATTCGCTCTCGGTCTGCAAGCTGTCCAAAATACCAGATTTTTGTTCTCTTGGGTAGCTCGTTCTACGACGTTTCAGCTCTCAATTCCTTCATAAAGTTGCTGAATTTGACCTTCTAAACCTAAAGGAATCCTCAATTTGAAGGAAAAGAAACCATAGATAGGAATTCGATACTTACCCAAAATGAATTTTCTTTAATTGGGCACATTCATAAGATTATTTCTCTTTGTGATCTCTATGGAAACACTCCTTGGAGGTGCAGAAATTGATTGAGATTGGCTTTGCTCGATAAATTTGTGTGTTGGCTTGGATCTGATTTTCTAGTTTTTCTTGAAGCTTGTCGATGGTGGATTGAATTGGGGGAATTGTTTCTAGGTACTTTCTGTTGAACACAACTCTCTGTGGGAAACGCACTTTTTATTAAGACCAATCGAAAAAAGAATACAAGACACTCTCTAGAATACTAGAGCCTTTTATTGTTTTTGGATTTCTTGAATGAATAACCTAGATAGGGTGGAGGAGTATTTATACCGTAGCCTACGCAATCTAGACCAAATCTGAATATATACCTAACAAATCTGAATATATACCTAACAAATCTGAATCTTTTTCCTAAAATATCTAGATCTGTTTGTCCTCGGTATTTTTCCTAAATCTCTACTAACATAAATATATGATGGGCTCGTACAATTATTGGGCTTGACTCTATTGGGCTAGTACAATTATTGGGCTTAACTCTATTGGGCTAGTGATGATATTTCAACACTTTCAGCACTCGATTTCTTCATAGAACTTTTGGGTAATCTTGTTTAGAAACTGTACGAACAAGTTTGAAAAGAAACGATGGAGAATTTCTCTCGAATTTGGAAGAAATTCAAGAGTAGGAGATTCAAAATCTAAACACTTAATAGCTTGCAATTTGGAGCTTGACCTTCCTCAATTATTGTTCTATACTAATGCCCCCAACTTACTTTATAGGAGAAACTTTCACCGACGTTGAAACCTTTAGAATCATCGTGTTTTGGAGATTGAATTGTTTAGATAATTCGTCGAGATTATCCTCTCCAATAAACAAGCTACTGACTTCCAATTTAAATTTTGATTGTTGGATATGATGATCTGTGAACATTCTAGATTGCGTACAATTTTGGAGGAGATCCAATGCCTGATTTTTTAGTTTCGAAGAATTTTGTGCAAAACTTCAATGTGGAAGTTCGGATTCTTAAGCAAAATGGCATTTTCGTAATTATCCATATTTTCAGAAGTATTTTGGTACTTTGCTATCATTTTAATATTTTGATATTATTTTTCTCGAAAAATTCATAATTATTTTAAACAATCTTCATCCTTGGTCACTTTTTTAAATTACTTCTACATAAATAATTAAAAATTTGGAAATTTTCCTTAAAATTGAAAAAAAAAAGACTTTTTGTCCTCCAAGCTTAGTTTTTCTTCCTTACCTTAAAATTACTTTTTATAGTATTAGGATGTCTTGCTTAATATCCTTGTTCTTGGTTAAATGTCTTAATTCCTTTTTTTGGTGAGGCTCCCACAAGTACTCACAAGTTCATGTTCGAGTCAAAGCTAAAAAGACTTTATAGAAAATTAGGAGATTCACTTACGATAAGTTGGTGGAAAAATATTACGGTCTTGCCAAGGCTTTCTTCTTAGATATGATCCAAACATCTCAATCATTCAGTATAAACTTTAAGGACGGTTTCATTTATTCTTAGATAATTACAAATTTTGGGTAGATCATAATCTAGAGTTATGGTGTTTCATTAATGTGTTTTTATGATTTTTTATTTATTTAAGGTTATATTTACATAGTGGCTTATTGTGTTCATAAAATATGAATGTTACAACTCTTGAAACGACTCATCAAAGGAGTCATGAAAGGTCAAATGCCTCCTTTTGAGGCTATATAAAACCATGTATGTTGTGTTTGCTGCAATCATTTGGAATGAAATCAACTTGATTTGGAGGGACTACGATGTTGCATATCAAAGAATTTATGAGTATTCTTACACTCGACTAGTTAGGGTTACCATATCAACATTGGTCTCCCTCTAAGATTTTGCACAATTGATGTCTTGTCGAGAAATTGAACTCTCACGTAGTGTCACAGATATGCTTGTCCGAAACGTAATGTTTGTGGTAGGATCAAAATGTAGAGCACGCGGATGCCATTGCCCATTTAACCTATGTGTGGTATCTATATTAATTTTAGATTACAATATTACTTTCCCTTTCCAAATGTTTTTAAAAAAAAAAAAAAACAAATCTCTGATTTGATTTTCAAAAACCGTCTTTTAAGAGGGGGACGTAGAGACTTGAGCATATGTCATCCGTGCCAACAACGACCCAAATTTTAGTTAGTTGACTTACTTAAGATTAAATGTCGCACGATCGTGTTCCGAGTCCTAAAAGAATATGATTGTGGCATCATAGCCCTAATCCATATTTGGCCCAAATTCAATGTTTGATGGACCTAGCCAGCCCAACCCATTCACTTGCCACCATTTCCAAAATAAGGTTGGCCCATTAGGTCGGTCAATAATATCAATAATTTTATAAAGTAAAATTAATTTAAAAAAAAAAAAAAAAAAGACCTACAATTTTAAAATAAATAAATTAGAAATATAAATTTATTAAGTTTTAATAACCCATGAATTAGAAAATCTAAAAATATATTTATTAAAAATTATTAAATAATTACGTTCAATTGATTAACTCAACGAGTTGGTTGAACCAAGGTCGACCTAAGTTGGATGCAAACCTTGACCCAATGGGACCGAAGCAAGTTAGGGCTTTCACTTTTTTTTTATGGACCGACCTAATGGTGAATCTAATTAATTATAATTTTATCATTTTTTTTTTTAATATTTTAAACCAATATTGTAGTTTTATAAAAAGTAGAATATTTATATATTAAAATATGGGTTTTGTGCATTTTTTAAAAATAAATATTGTATGTTTTTTAATGAATAATCCTCTCAACTGAAATAATTAAAAATACTTATTACTTATATTATATTCACATTACGAACATTTTGTTGCTTTTTTTACGTCTCGTCGACATTCTTTACGATAGAGTGGAAATGTTAATTTATTCTTTATGCCTGTATCTTACCCTTAGAGTTAGAGATAAGGAATTTTCAATAGAAATCCTGTCACGTTGATCGATATTTAATATCTTCAACTGGAATCCAATTATTATTTTTTCTAGTTTGTTGCTGATTTATGCAATATAATTACAAAGGTTAGAATAAGTTTGAATTATGCAATCAATTCTAAAAAAAAATTATTTTTACTTTGAACTTTATAATGTGTTTCAAAAACTGAGTTTTATTTCAATAAATTATGAAGAAAATTAATATGTTCGGTGGTGGATCACGAAATCTTAGACTTATATACAGGTTCATGTCGTGGGTCATCACCATCAGAGAAGGAATCCGAAAATTGGTTTTGGAAGAATCGTCGATCTACCTCCACGAACATCCAACAACCACAAAACTTCGTGGGAGAGAGAAGGAGAAGGCGATAGAGAGATAGGGAAAGAAAAAGGCGTGAAACGACGTCGGAAACTGTCGCACAAAGGAGAGAGAAAGTGGCGCCAAAGAATTGTGCTGAGTCAGGTAAGGAAGACGAATCCGATGAATCCAGGTCGAACTCGAATCAGATACCCGAGGCCCAAATCCATCACGCCCCAGTAGCCAGATGCTAATCCATACCGCAACCCACGACCCGTTCTCGCCTCTGCAACTCGAGACCAACCCAGCTTGTTAATCGAGGCCTAGAACCCAAGCCCAGTGTCACGGTCCTGTATTCTTAACCGTGCGGCGTCGTGATCTATACACGCTCACGACCAGCCTTAAGGGGAATTAAGCCCCATATATATTTTTCGCCCCGGCTTTGTGGCTTCGTCGGACCTTAGGCGAGGTTTGTCTTCGCCAATCGAACATCGCTTGTGCGGAATCCAAGCTTGTCCAACCACACACGCCGCCTGTGCGTGTATGTCCAATCATCTGCGACACATCCGACTTGCCTCTATGCTAGGCCAACTCGTTCGGCTCGACCTTGCCTCTACTCGGGCCAAGGTCTCTCAATACAACGTCGCATCTCATCTTGCCATCTCGATCCCCATCGACGGGGTCCATATGTCTTGACGCCATCCCGAGTCTCGGGATGTCGTCGGCCATCATAACTCGTTCAGTCGTGCCATCGAGAATGGGCCCGCGTGTCGTTCATCTCATCGGGACTTCCCGAACATCCATCCATCCGGGTTCTATCGAGGCATAGGCCCTCCCGTGCCCATGCCGAGTCATTTACGGATACCGTACCGGATAGCGGGTGTATGTAGCAACCTCCAACACGCGGGCTAGGGCGCAATACCGGCACACCCGTGCCGTCCGGTACTGTCCTTCAAAAACCCATTTCAAAGGAAGTCGCCCGAGACACTCGTCTCGGCACGCTCGCCCACACTGTGACACACGTATGTGCCACAGGGTAGCTCACTTAGGCCACAGGGCCCAGGGGTGGTGGAGAGCTAACACCATGGTACCCCCTATAGTACATTTTGAGCCATTTTCATTCTACCAGGAGTAGACATGATTTTCGTGAGGTGTCATACGGTGTCGTGCATTGTCCGTCC
>NC_036652.1:3255216-3335299 GCF_002806865.2 Cucurbita pepo subsp. pepo
GGGGCTTCCCGAACATCCATCCATCCGGGTTCTATCGAGGCATAGGCCCTCCCGTGCCCATGCCGAGTCATTTACGGATACCGTACCGGATAGCGGGTGTATGTAGCAACCTCCAACACGCGGGCTAGGGCGCAATACCGGCACACCCGTGCCGTCCGGTACTGTCCTTCAAAAACCCATTTCAAAGGAAGTCGCCCGAGACACTCGTCTCGGCACGCTCGCCCACACTGTGACACACGTATGTGCCACAGGGTAGCTCACTTAGGCCACAGGGCCCAGGGGTGGTGGAGAGCTAACACCATGGTACCCCCTATAGTACATTTTGAGCCATTTTCATTCTACCAGGAGTAGACATGATTTTCGTGAGGTGTCATACGGTGTCGTGCATTGTCCGTCCAATGTCCGATCGACACCAAACTTGGCGAGCATTCATATTTCATATGGACGGACTTAACTCCCGAACCGCATGACCAAATTCCTTCCGGAACCTCGACTTTTGAGGTTAAGGCCCGGGGCCCTACCCGGCCCTTCAACAAGCCTATCTTGTCCTTCATGTCTATGCTGATGTCTCTGTTATGCTTGTGTCTCAACATGTCTTCAATACCCACTTTGCGTGGTGGTGTGTTGGATGATGCATCGTCCTCCTCGATCGCATCATGGCATTCTTCTACGTTGGCCCGCATATGGCCGGATGGGCGTCTCTTGAGGGACGCCCCTTTGCTTGTCATGGCGTGAGGGTCACAACCTACTCTCTTCATAGTAAGGTTGTGACATTCTCCCCCACTTAACTTAGTCATCGTCCTCGATGACTTACTCGGGTCACAATCATATTGCAGATTGTGACACCCAGCAGCCCAACAAAACCGGCCTGCAGCCAAACTCACCAAAAGCCCATCCCACAAATCAAAGCCCAACAAGCTAGCCCACCTGCAGTCGACGACCCGCAAGCTAACCCAAATCGGTCTGCAACCCGCGCCTCAACTCGACGCCAGCTACATGACGTGGCTCGCCCTACTACTGTCATGTGTCACCCCGCAGCGCAAGTAGCCCTTCAGCTCAGCTTAGCTCGGCTTTCCATTTTTTCCTTGGTTTCCACCGTTTCGACCCTCCCGAACCTACTTTCGGCCCCGATTAAGGTAATTGAAGCCGTTTTAGACCCGTATTTCACATTGTTAGTTGGATTATTAATTAAAATGTGAAATAATAACGAAAGATGACTAACTATGCGATAGAGAGCTAGCTCCGGCAACCTTTGGAGCAGCTTACGAGAAACGGGAGCTTACGTTAATTAAATTAGGGAGTACTTCGGCTAAGGCCAACCAAATAAGTGTCTTACTATAGGATAGGCTAGAAATTATATGAATTACAATTTATGATGTATGAGCTATGATGATGTATGAGTTATGATGATGTATGAGTTGTATCGTATGATGTCGTATACTAGTATATGATGATGTATGAGTTGTATTGTATGACGTCATATACTAGTATATGATGATGTATGAGTTATGATATTCGTTGATGTGTGTAATATATATAGTGTGATGTATGATGTACATGATATGTTTTATGCACTTTATGGCGATATGATGAGTATGATAATTGCATGACGTTTGTCTTAATTTGCTGATATGTTACATATTAGACATGCTATATGATGATGAGTGTCATATTGTATCATGTCGATAGACCGACATAGAACGCAGCCCTAAGAACATGAAAATGATATTAATATAAATATCCAATAAGCATGTGTTACTTAATGTAATAAAAAAAATGAGACTAGAGGATTGTTCACAAAAGATGTTAAGACGAGCATTAGAGGTACCTCATGCATGTTGTATGTACATAAGCATAGGGCTACTTCCCCTAGAGATGATGAGTGCAGACGCGCACAGTATGACGAGCAGGGTGATCATGGGGAACATGACACCAGGGGTTCTGTTGATCTCCGAACGTCGCTACAAAGTAGCTTGACCAGAGAGGGTCCAGGGGGTGTGCTAGCCTTCTCGAGATTCACACTCACACGTGCGGGTCGTGTGTAGGGAAGTTGTCAGGATTCAAATTTTATTTATTTATTTATTTTTAGATTTTATGTTTGAGATTTTATTTTTGCTGCAACAAATGAAAAGATATTATGCTATGCATTTATTCTCGTTCGAAAAATGCGCGATTTACGACAAGAAAGCTATTACCTTAATGGAAACGTTATGAGACCATTTATATTCCTATGTTCAACCCTTCTGTTTCCTTAAAATGATTTTATCTCCAAACTTTTCTCTCGAAACATTAGGATTGCTATTTCGGAGAAAGGATTCGAGCGGCAGTAAGATATACATCGGGATCACCGTGCTTGTGTTGAAGACGCTGTGTGACCGGTGAAAACAAGAAGTTGCGCCGTGGGTCGTCGGTGACAGGAAGGCATCGAAATAGGTGAAGGTGTTATGCATCATCGGAATCGGGGCTGCGAGAGAAACGGAGAAGGCTGCATCGTCATCATCGGCGAATCGTCGGAATCAGGGAGGCGAAAATTAAGGTTTCGCTTTCTGGTGGGTAAGGAAGACGCGGGTTAGAATCGGGTCGGGTGCCTCTAAAACTAACCCACAAACGAATGCGGGCCATGTGCGTTTTGGCCCAACACAGATGTGCACCTGCAGCTCCGCTCTCGGCTCCGCAGCGTGTACGGCAGCTCGACTTGGCGTGTACAGCGGCTCGACTTCGTCAATTCTCGCGGCTCGGCTTATCGGCTCGGTATCTCTATAATATATCATTCCTAGGTTTTTGGCCCTTCTGGAGCAATTTCCGCCCTTATTTTTTACCATTTGAGGTCAGTATGGTTCCTAACCGTCAAAGACAGATTGTGTTGGGGTTTATTTTGATAAATAGCATGAGGTTTAACTAGGGTATGTTATGAAAGGTTCCTAAATTTTTATGTGATTCTTATAGGACGTAGTGTCATTGGGAATTAGCTTTGTGAATAACTTCGGCCAAGGCCATCGAGGCAAGTGACCTTACTAGTGGAGTTAGCTTATTACGTGTTGTACGATGGTGCGTGCCCAGTGGCCCTTGCATGCACCATATTTATGTGATATGACTATATGATGTATAGATTGTGTTGACTGTCGACTATTTATGTTATGTGATGTATGAATTAGGTTGATTGTTGACTCTTATGTTAGGAAACACTTAAGGAATTTGAACGTATTTTCATGTTATGTGATATGTCATGTAATGTAAGAAATATATATGTAATGTTAGTAATGCTTATGTAATGTCATGTTAGGTATGTTAAGGGACCTCATGCATATATGTATGTCACTTGCATCGGGATACTTCCCCTTTATGTTATGAAAGAATGAAATACGATATTTATGTTCGTCATGATATTATGCGGACCTTTTCTGTTCTGTGGTGTCCGGCGACGTATAATACGTTGTGCCCGACCAAACCAGGCCCAGGGAGTTCCTATACGAGCCCTGGTGGATCCATGTGCGCGTACATGGGCCGTGTGTGAAAAAGTACCACACATCCACCCCTACCTAAAATAGAAAGGCACCCAAGGTCATGTAAAGTTTATGGAAAGTTAGGTCTCCCTCATATGTTGCATATGTTTGCATTTTCTAACCCCAACAGTGGGGTGACTAACTGAGTATTCCATTAAATAATCAAGCCACGTGCTACCTACATTTTTTAAGTAAAGGAAAGACGTCAATGTACGGTTGATGATGGAGGTGAGGATACCATGGGAGTGGATGAGGGACATTTGTAGTAGTTTCCGTTTATTTGACTGTTTTAAGTTAAAAACATTGGACATTATTTTTATAGTGGGGTCCGAGTAAGAGATAGGTCCCAGGAGCATGATTGCATATGTTTGCATTTGCATGGCCCTTGTAGTGGGGTTTTGCTGATTAATGTTCAAAACACTCAGCCGTGTGCCACATCTTTTTTCAAGCAAAGGAAGGCGCACATGTACGGAGGACGATGATATCGCGAGCAGAGACTGCAACACGTGCATAGGGTAGACTCCTATTTAAATTCTTAGTCTTAGGTTAGAATAGGTTGTTTTGCATCGTTTTAAATTATTTTATATTTGTTCTTATCTCCCTTAAATTTCAATACTTCGTATTTAAGTACGTAAGACCATGATTGTGTTTTCTGGAGAAGATGATATTTTAAATGTGTTCGACATTTATACTATAGACGAGGTTTTCTTTTAAGAGTTATATATCCACACAAGAGATAAACATAAGACGTTAGTAGCAACCCTGAGCACGTAAACCGAAAAGAAAGAGAAAAAAAAAACGTGGGAAGATGTTCGAAAACATTATATTCCGAAACTTCGAGAACAAAAACGATACGAATATGGAAGAGCTCCACCAATAACACCCTCCCATTTGGCTTCACATCTATCAATCTTGGAATCAACAAACGAGTGGCAGAAAAAACTAGAAAAATTAAAGAAATGGGTCTCATTCACAGCAACAAACTCATTTCCACGACAGTCTTAAAAAAAATCCCATCTCTCTCTGTCTCTGTCTCTCTCATCATCCAATCCAACGGTCATGAAAAATCAGAGAAAATCGAATAATCCCCAGCCGAGCTGATGGAATCTGGCATGGTCCACGTTGTGTCAGGTGGCTAATCCGGCACGCATGGGCTTAGATCGGGAATTTGTTATATAATTAGTCTTCCAATGGAGCGATGGTGGCCATGCGGCTGAGTTCTGCCATTTTTGGCTTCAAATTCATTGGCTAACCGATCCCCACTATGTCTCTCTGTTTCCCCTTTCCTTCTCTGTTGCTCTCTTCCCCTAATTTGCCTCTTATTCCTTCATTTACTTTACCCTCTTCTTCTTCATATTCTTCCTCTTCCTCTTCCTCTTTCACTCATCGATGCAGGGGTCGAGGGTTCGATTCTTTCAACGCTATGTATTCTTGTCGTGTTTTTAGCGGCTATGGGGCGGGGGAGTTCTCGAGTGGGAGCGAGGAAGAAGAGGATGACGAGGAAGGGAATGGTTCCGATGATGAATTTGTGATGGGAATTGAAGAGCCTCATGATATTAATGCCTCTTCTTCTAGGTTGCCCGATCGTTGGGACGTCTTGGGGCTCGGACAAGCTATGGTAATTTTTTGTTTTTGTCTCTTACCGTATGTTAGGAATCACGGATTTCCACAATAGTATAATATTGTTCACTTTGAGCGTAAGTTCCCGTGGTTTTGCTTTGGTCTCTTATGAATGGAGACGTATTCTTGGACTCCCTCTCAACAATCCTCAACAATCCTTCCATCGAATAAAGTACACCATAGAGCTTCTTTTGAGGTCTACGGAGCCCTTGAACAGTCTCCTTTTAATCGAGGCTCGACCCCTTTCTTTAGAACCCTCAAACAATCCTCCCCTCGAACAAAGTATACCATAGAGTCTCTCCCGAGGCCTACGGAACCCTCGAACAGTCTCCTCTTAATCGAGGCTCGACTCCTTTCTCTAGAGCCCTTAAACAGAGTACACCATAGAGACTCCCCTGAGGCCTATGGAGCCCTCGAACAGTCTCCCTTTAATCGAGACTTAACTTCTTTCTTTAGAGCCCTTGAACAAAGTACACCTTAGAGCCTCCCCTAAGGCCTACAGAGCCCTCGAACAGTCTCCCCTTAATCGAGGTTCGACTTCTTTCTTTAGAGCCCTCAAACAAAAACAAAGTATATCATAGAGCCTCCCCTAAGGCATACGGAGCCCTCAAATAGTCTCCCCTTAATCGAGCCTCGACTCCTTCTCTAGAGCCCTCAAACAAAGTACACCTTTGTTCGACATTTTTGACTAAAAGCTCACAACTTCTTTGGTCCACAATCTGGTAATTACTACCGATTCTCCTATAGTTGCTCCATAAGTTAGTAACTTATTCTATTAAGTCTGTTAACAATTACTCTATGAGTCAATGACTTATTCTACTAAGTCAAGTTTATAAGCTCACTCTACGTTGTTTATACAGGTAGATTTTTCGGGAATGGTAGACGATGAATTTCTGAAGAAATTGGGATTAGAGAAGGGTTCAAGGAAGGTTGTAAATCATGAGGAAAGAGGGAGAGTATTGCGGGCCATGGACGGTCGTAGCTATAAGGCGGCTGCAGGGGGATCCCTTTCCAACAGCCTTGTGGCATTGGCAAGGCTGGGTATTAGACCCATGAAGGGCCCTACATTCAATGTTGCTATGACTGGTAGTGTAGGGAGTGATCCATTGGGCAGCTTCTACAGGTCTGCCTGCTGTTCTTCCCTATATAGATATCAGTTCATCTTATAGTGGCTATCAAACTCAATGTGTTCATCCTTCAATTTGTTTCATAGGACCAAACTAAGACGTGCAAATGTCAATTTTCTTTCTCCTCCTGTTAAGGATGGGACGACTGGAACAGTTATTGTTCTTACTACTCCTGATGCTCAGCGAACAATGCTTGCATATCAGGTAAGCATCGATTTGAACATGCTCGGAACGTCTATCGAATGTTGAACTTTTTGGAGTTGTTCTTGATGTGTTGATATTATATCAGGGTACGTCTTCTACTGTGAATTATAATCCAACATTAGCTAGTGTAATTAGCAAGACAAATGTATTCGTAGTTGAAGGGTATTTATTTGAATTTCCCGATACAATCAAAACGATTCAAAAAGCGTGTGAAGAAGCACATCGGTGTGGAGCTCTAGTTGCGGTCACTGCTTCAGATGTCTCTTGCATTATAAAGCATTTCGACGATTTTTGGTAATTTTCTAACTTCAAACTCGGTTTACAGTTTCATGTCTGATTAAGAATCACGACTCTCCATAATAGTATGATACTGTCCATTTTGAGCTGGGACTACTCCCTCCCAACAATGTTCTTACCTAAATATAATGCGTTTTCCAGGGAAATCGTGGGGAACTATGCAGATATAGTTTTTGCAAACCACGAAGAAGCAGGAGCTTTATGTCATTTCGACTCAAAGGAAAGCTCGATATCAGCAGTAAGGTATCTAAGTCATTTCGTTCCGCTCGTCTCAGTCACAGATGGGAACAGAGGTTCATACATAGGTGTTAAAGGAGAAGCGGTGTATATACCACCTTGTCCGTGCGTACCTCTCGACACTTGTGGTGCGGGAGATGCGTATGCGTCTGGTATTTTGTACGGTATCTTGCACGGAGTGTCGGATTTGAAAGAGATGGGAACGTTTGCAGCCAAGATCGCGGCTAGGGTCGTCGAGCAACAAGGAACTCGTCTAAGGGTTCAAGATGCCATGGAGCTTGCAGATGCATTTTCTAGCTTTCAGACTGATATTGGCTCATCACATGTGTAGCCATCTTGATCCTCTCTCAAGCCATCTTCCCTTTCAATAAAGTTCTCTTATCATAATTATATCTAAATAAAGATAGAGATGGGTAAAGATGTGCTTGTAGCTGTAACATTTCACTTGTTAATAAATGTTTATATTGTTTTTTTTTTCTTTTATTATTTAATATTAATGATATGAACCAAAAGACATCAATCATACAATATACTTCAACGAAAATGTGAAGAAAATGTTGTTAAAATTATCAAAAAATGTTTCAATTCATGTCACATCGAAAAATAATGAAGTTTGATTGTTATAAATTTTGGGTAGGTTATAATTTAGAGTTATTGTATTTTAAGACTTTTTATTTACTTTAGCTTACATCGCTATGAAGAAGTATCTGTGCTTTCTTTAGTCAATGGCTAAGTTTATTTGCAATTCTATGTAGTTTAGGTTGCATGTAGAATCATTCCAGCTCGACATGATCAATCTTGCTTGTGGAGTGATTCGAATCTCAAGCAAGTGTTTTTGTCTTGAGATATTTTATCAACAAGAATCATTCAAGCTAGACGTGATCGATCTTGCTTGTGGAGTGATTCGAATCTCAAACAATGTTATTGTCGAGATATTCGATCAATAAGAAGGTAATCTGAATCTTTTTACTCTTGTAGTGATTCTTATGTTATCAATTAATTTAATTAAAAATTAAAATCATTTAAATAAATAATAAAAAAGTCATTGGTATTTATTTTATTTCAACATTTTTTTAAATTAAAAAAAAATCTTATAATTATAAATTAAATTATTATATTATATTTTAATTGATACAATCACATGATTTTTTTTTAATTTTAAAAATAAAAAAAAGAATATCTTGATTAGTATAAGCTGGATGGGGATATCAAATTAACTGACATATTTGCCAGCGTGGCAATGTGGCCACGTCAAAATGTTGAGCATGGATGAGGCCTCATTGCCAGGGTGGATCCAGACCTGAAAACATTAAATAAATATTTTTATAAAATTGAATAAATTATCTAGAAATACTAATTTTGACTCGGGGCGACGATAGAGAATTTTGATGCGTAAATAGAGGTTCACACAGTGAGGACAGAGAAGCTTTCTTTGTTCTCATCTCCGTCAACTACGACGACAGAGACTTTTGACGTGTAAATAGAGGTTCACACGGCGAGGACAGAGAAGCTTTCTCTATTCCCATTTCCGTCAACTATTACATTTACTGTCTCTTGTCTTTGTTAAATTCTTCATTTATTTTTGCGGAGATTAAGGGTATTCCTTGAAAATTTACGAGAATCAGATTCCCGTTAGTAATTCTTCGAGAATTGAGATATTCCTTGAAATTTTGCAAGAATCCGATTCCCATTAGTAATTTTTTCTGGTTTATTATTCTTTTAAAAAATTGTTATTTTAAATTTTTTTAATTTTTATTAAAAAAATTAATAAATTAATATATTTCATAACCTTTTATCATGGTGATTTTTTAAAGTTTAAATTTTAATATTACGATATAGTATTTAGTTTAAATATTACAATTAGACAACCGTTATAATAAAATTTTGACTATAAAGAGTATACATTACTCGGTCGGGACGAGCCTTGAAGACTATTTGGTCCTCCTATAATATATTATGAAATAATTTTGCACATTAACAAAATAACACGACTTATAAAATTAAATACAAAAATTTGAATTTGATTGTCAAATTCAAATTTTTAGTTTTTAATTTTGAAATTCAATTTTTAATGTATAAGGTTTACGAAAACAACATTTTTTATGGTATAGATTAAATTTAATATTTGTGAATTATATTAGGAGAAACTCACGCCTCGTTCTTAGAGTTCAAAATTTAGATTTGGCTGTTGATGGACATGACATTCTCATCTAATATGGTCACGCTACTAATTTGAGTGAAGAGGCAGCAACTCCCTTAGCCCAGTCCACGGGGAAGCCTCTTCTTTCTGGTCTACATCAACTGCATTGAGTGCTCCAGAGTGGATGGCAAAGCGACGACTCCGAGTGGATTCCCGGCCACTTTCGGCACTAGTGAAATGGGGTGAATCACCCAGATCTTGAATCAACTAGTAGATCATCAAATCAACACAGAGACCCAATGCATTCTCTAGATGAGTCGGGAGCTGGGGCATCCCATGCACGACCCATACCAATCCAACGCTTCTATTTTTTTTTTTTTTTTTTTTTTTTTTTTTTTTTTTTNATATATTAATTAGAATATATTCCTCTGCCAAGATTCGAGAACAGCTATGTAAGATTGCAAAGTTTTATTTTATTTTATTTTATTAATATATTAAAAAAAACTTATTTAAATACTTTATTCTTATTCCTCATATTTAGAACATGGCATCGATAATATAATATAATAATGAATTGTGAGATTAATAAGATTTTTTTTATTTTTTTATTTAAGTTTAGAGTATAATTTAATGCAATTTAATGTTTACATAAACTTTTAATAAAAATATGAATTTTTTTCTTTCATATAAATTTAATAATTCTATAGCAGACATTGCTGAATAATATTCGGTAGCAGACATAGCCACCATGATACTTATTATTATTATTATTATTTGAAAAATTATATTTAAAATATGTTATAATTCAAATTTTTTTAATACTTTATCTTCATCCATTTTTATTATATAATAATAATAATAATAATAATAATAATAATAATAATAATAATAATAATAATAATAATAATAATAATAATGTATGATAAACTATAGATATTATAAGATAATAATTATCCAAAACTTTTTACATACAATATGTTCATAAATTAATTGGAAATATATATAATTTTGTGGTTTATAAATATATTAAAAAATACAGATCTAATTTTAAAGAAATATTAGAGGTTTATAGTTAAGTTGGGTTGTTCGATTTTTTTTTTTTAATAAAAAAAATTATTTAAGAAAAATTCTATTTATCTACTGTACATGTTATATTAACAACTAAAATCTCATAATGTACGACTCCTAATTAATATAAACGTAAATATTCTTAACCTTTTTAAAATTAGGGTAGAGTTCGGTAGGGTTGAGTGGGATTATACCTCTATTTTTAGGTTGGTCGGGTTGACCCAACAACAAATGTCAATGGACAAACAAAATTAAATTTTCTGTCTTCTAAAATTTCAAACAATTCAAATTAGAAAAAGAAAAAAAAACTATAATTTGAGTTGGATAATCTAGATAAGTCGAGTTATCGGAAAAAAAAACTTATGAACATGGGCCAAATAGTTAGAAGGCCCAATCGAATGAACATAGGTCAAATAGTTGGCTGGCTGGTAGTATATTTGTAACGACCCTAAATGTTCATTTATCTAGAGCCGCTACTGTCATAATCTATACTCATATGCGGAATTAAACATTTAAAACTTTATCATAAAACATACACTTTATCTTAGAACATTGTGATGGACTTACATGTTTGATAACATCTTTAAAACGACACAACGAAATATTAAATTAAATAAATAAGCGTTAAAATAAATGTAACTACCATATGCATGTGTCACGGTCTCCTAGTTGCGATGTCACCGTCAGCCATATAGGGGAGTCTTGCCTTTACATGAAAAAATAGAGTAGCACATAGAGGGGAGTCTGTCTTTACATGAGAAAATAGAGTAGACATGATTTGAGTATTTTAAGAAATAATTAGTAAGCGACCTCCTATCGGGATTAATGCAAAGACATAAAATTTCATGAATTAGACCTATCATAACATTTTATTTTCCTACTACGACTATCCTAAACGAGCAATTTGGATGTGTACTTAATTTTCCTACACATGGTTCACACGTGCAAGTATGGCCATCAGTTGGTTCACGCTCCTCCTGGCCCCTTTCTACTCGAGTGAACATTCTCTGGTAGTTGTTGATGTCGGACATCCATTAGGAATAGCGACCATCACGACAACATTATGATGAATATAATGATTGTTTCCCTGCCTCGTAGTGTATGCATCCGTACTATTGTGAAGGAGAAGGGGTATCCCCGATGCATGAGCATACAATAATGCATGAGGTCCCAACATTTTTCCATTCTCATTATCATATAATACAACCCCGCTAGCGTCTTCCATTCTCATGCTAGTTTGTCGTTTTGCATTTCAATCATACCATATCATTCATATTACACACATAAGTCATATCATAACATTTTCATGCTTCCAAACATAACAATTCTCATCATGCACATATCATATCATATCATATATCATAACAATCACATAATATATGAGTAGTGATAAGATTAGGATGTTAGAGTTCAAACCAAGTTAAGATTAGGGTGTTAGAGTTCGGCCAATTTTACATTAACCTAGGTCAACACATTTTTTAGTAAACCGAGCACACCCATGATTGTGAGTAGTGATAAGATTAGATCTAGATCTTAGTGCTCCTAGACATTGGATTAGCGGGAAGAGAAGAACTCAGAAATGCGGAGTTTTTATTTCAAATTTTGGATGTTCCAATGCAAATTAAACAAAGAATATATGTATATATATGTATAAAAGAATGCACAAAAATAAAACACAAGACATTCACATGACAGTCCAGCAAGACTGAGTCTTAGGATTCCAAAGAGCCGGAAGAAGAAACTTCTTCCCCTTAAACCCAATAGCATTATAAGCCCCACCAGTCCGGATATCCACAAAGAGCTTCCCAGTATGCCTAGGCGTAGCCCCAGTGCCAAACATGCCGGGACAAGCCGTAGTGGCCTCAATTACAGTGCCCTTATGCCCAAGCAGAAAAAGCCCAGTCCGAAAGGGATTGGACACCACAGAGGCCAACCCAGATGCCAATGAAATAACCATGGCATCAGCCCCAACGTCCCCACTCGGTGGCTTCAGCACAGGCCCAGGAGGCCCATAGTCGGCTTTATGAAACGGCCAAGCGCAGGCCCCAGGACACTCCGTCTCTGGGTTGCCAAGGATCACATAAGGCTTCCCATCGATATCCCCATGTTCAGAGCAGCGCCCAATGCAAAGCCCTTCCACTGTCACATCCCGGGCTGCCACGATCACGGGCACAGCGTGTGGAAACCCAACCAATGCCTTCTCCACTAGGATTTTAATGAAATCACGTGTCATTACTTTGCCATGTGCGTAATTTGGGTCCACGTATTGCTGGACCACTCTGACGTCAATGTCTTTGTCGTTCTGTGTGTAGCTGCTGACCATGTGCCACCATGATGAGACTGATGGCTCAGCCCCGCCAGGCGCCTTTTGGTTTAGTGACTTTAGAAAGGCTCGTAAGGCGTTTTTTTGGATGCGACCGAATTGGCCGTAGAACACTATGGAGAGGTCCAGGTTGCCATGTAGCATTTCGCCGCCGTGGTCCACCAAGACGCTGACTTGCTCGGACTCGGCTGTAGCGTTTGGGATGGCTAGGAGGAGGAGGAGGAGAAGGGACAGGGCTAGTAAGCCATGTGGTGCACCTGAAATTCGCCCCCAAAGCACCATTTCTTCTTTTTATTTATTTTTTTTATTTTTTTTTATTTTTTGTTGTGATAATTTCTTTTTTTATATGCGAACGGGTGCGTTGTAATCGAAGAGTTAGTGGCTTTCAAGTTATTTAGCCTTCTATTTTGGGATCTTGGTTTTACCATTTCTATTTTATTTATTTATTTATTTATTTATTTTTACATTTCTATTATTAGACTCTATTATTAAATATTAGTTATTCGTTAGTTCAGTTGTGTTCTAATCAGATATTTTTCATAGATTAAATTGTTATGTAAATAATAATCCAACTTAAATAGGGAGTTCAACAATGGGACCCACCCTCTCATTGGCCTGAAAGTAACTTGTTTATGATTAGATTATAAACAAATTGTTTATTAGAGGATCAGGTAGCATTTATGATTACATCATAAGCAAATTGTTTATTAGAAAATCAATGGTACTTAAAATGAAAGATCTAATTATAGGGATAAAACATACTTTTGACCCAACCATAATTATAAACAACTCGTGAAGGATCGACTTGCTTGTAATGATTGTAATGATTGTAATGATTATATCAATGGACATAACTGGTCCAAAAGTGTATAAGAGTGCAACTCTAGGTCTATATAGAGTGACCTATAGTTAAACAATGAAAATTGATTAATTAATTAATTTGAAATCATTGGAGTTTATAATCTGTATATACATAAGATTCTAGCTTATAGTAATCTAAAAAGTTCAATTTATTTGAAAGAAAATTTGAAGAAAAGAAAATTTGAAGGATACACATTTGATATTAAATATATTAGATATATTAAATATAAAGGAGAAAATAAATTTAATTTAAAATGTTAAATTAATATTTAATATTTAGATATATTAAATAAATAGAGAAAAAATATTTAATTTGAAGGTTGAAATTAATAGATAATAGGTTAGATAGATTAAATATAAACGAAAAAAAATTCAATTAATATTTAATATATTAGATATATTAAAAATATATATATTTAATTGTATCTAGTATAATTAAATATTAATTCCATTAATGTATTTAATAAATTAAATGAGATACAAATTAGTTAAATATATATTAGGATATCTTACCATATTTAATATGATTTGTATAAGATATTATATCCTAATATATTAGATATGCAGATATATTATTTGGCAAAATTCTCTTTCGTATAAATAGGACTCGGGTTGAGCCAATTCCTTTGGAGAATGAAATTACGTCTATAGAAAATTCTCGAAACTCTTCTTCTCCAATTCCTTTGAGATTTTCTTTCAAGAGCTCTCTTATGTTCGAGTCATAGCAAGGAAGAATTTGTGGAATATAAAGAACTTTTGCATGGTTAGAATACGGCAAACTAGCTTAATAAAATCAAAACGGTTCTCAATGCTTCTACTACGTGGATGAAAAGTTCGTTCCCTTCCATAGTCATATCAATATTTACCGTATCAATATTTAATTTTCTTTCAAGGTGAAAAGTAAAAATGTATTTTAAAAATTAATAATAAATTCGAGTCGAGACTAATTGGATTGATCGCCCATCTATCAAAGGTAGCATAAAAAATCAAATTCGTTTTTCGTTCTTCTGTTTCAAGGGAGATCTTTTTAAGACAATTAAGAACACTAGACATATCAGTTAGGAATCATGGATCTCCACAATGGTGTGATATTATCCACTTTGAGCATAAGTGTTCATGGCTCATAAGTGCTCTTGCTTTGGGTTTCCTCGAAGGGTCTCATACCAAGGAGAGAATATTCTTTTATTATAAACTCATGATCATTCCCTAAATTAGCCGATGTCGGACTTTCATCTAACACTGTCATCCATGTCACCTTCTCCATCAAAACAACTCAAAGGAGAGGAATTGAGTCGTCGTGCCCCAAATTTCGGAGCACCAAAATACCGGGTGTGACCCAAAATGAAAACAAGAGAGATAGTAATTTTGACTATCTTTCCACACGTTGACTGACTCTTTTTTTTTTTTTTTTTTGCTCGGTACTTTGAGGCATTCCAAGCACTTTCTTTGCAACAGTTGGAGGTTCAATTTCTAAGGTCCTCAATCAAATTCCGAAAACTCAAGACTTAAAGACGATCAAAGTACAATTTCTATAACTATTGAGCTCGGAGTGTTACAAGAGCTTACTCATGCTTAAACTCAACCATTTAGAAAATGACGTTGACTTTTGAGAGTCATGGATGATAAACTCATATTTTAATATATTTATGTTTTTTACATGGCTGACGTTCCTTATATGCCACAACCTTCCGTCTTAAATATTATATATTATGTAGTTGATATATGAGAAAATCATGTTCAATCAAAGAGTTTATGGTATATAGATAACGTTAAATGTCTTATCATGATAATACTATTCATACGATTCGCTTTGTAATTGTTACAAATAATTTGAACTAAATTGTTCATGTTGAGAGATATGTGAGTGGAGGTATCCTATACAATGAGTTTGTATAAGATCATATCTGAAATATTTAATCATTCTTTATAAAAAATATTAATTCAGAAGATTAATATTTCATATATTGGTCATACGTAACTTGATCTTAATCTTGAGTGATTTCAAAACTCCTCTCTATGAGAGCTCGTCGGTTGATCAGTCGATTTAATGTGTGACGACATGCTTTTCAAGATTTTGAATCTCGAACTGTGACTAAAAAGATAAAGACCAAAAGCAAATAAAATCAAAGATAAAAATACGGTAAAACTTAAATGGAAATAAAGACAAGAGTACCATAATTAAATATAAAATAAAATCTAATTACAAGACGATGTTGTTCAAATTATTTCAAATGGGGAAGCGTGTAATGACCCTAGATTTCTACTTATCTAAAGTCGCTACAGTCATCATAGCGTAATCATTTCTATGTGGAAATGAACGTTTAAATTTCTTCATAAGACATAAATTTTATCTTAAAGCATTGTCGTAGACTTATGTGTTCGAAAACATCTTTAAAATGACACAATGAAATACAAAACGAAGTAAATAAACATTTAAATTAGTTAGATCTTCTTCTTTTTATTCCAATTTCATTTTTAGGAAACCAAAGCCACTTATATCTTAGATCTTTCCTAAATTAATTAAATTTGAGTTAGAAATTAAATACCAATAAGTTTATATGAGTTCGAGTAAATCAGGTTAGATCATTATAAAAAAATTGATTAAAGATTGACAAAGAATATATGTGAACAAAAAATAGATTGCTAACAAAATTAAAAAGAAAAAGAAAATAGGGAGAAAAAATGAGAAGATTTGGAAGTAAAAATAGATTAAAAAACTTAGCTAAAAACATCTGTTCAATTAAAAGATAAAACAGAGTAAATATCAAAGTACGAGTAAATAGAATTAAAAGATAAAACAGAAGAAATATCAAAGGGCAAAAGTAAATAGAGAGAGGAAAAGGGAAGATTTTGTGAATGGAATAAAAATATAAAAAGAGTAAATACCGGATGACAAGAAACTCCATCAAATTCTTTGATAAAGAGTAACAATATCTTTCACAAAGTAATAATAGAATAAAAATAGAATTATATATATAACATTCCAAGATTCTACTCGTCCAAAGTCTCTCATGCTCGCATGAAGTCTAACACATGAAACATTGTAAAGTTTAGAGAATTGAACTTGAAATTGATGTCATAGGTTCATATAGGTTGACTTGGATATAAAGGACAAAATCAAACTTTCATCAAGGATAAATTGATGACACCAGCCTAGTAAGTGGCCTTACTATCGGAATGGTTATACTTGATGCTGACACGTGCCCTGTGGTTCTGTACGTGTCATAAATTTGATATGTGTGAATTGTTTATAAATTGATATGACTATGATATGTTAGGTATGTGTTATGATATGTGAATAATATGATAACTCTTACTTTATGATGTGTTCAATGATATGTGTGAGATAGGAAACTAGAAGATGCGATAAATATAATGTAACGATATGACTAAGATATGAATGATATAACGATATGGTTGGGTTATGTATAGAAAACGATATGATTATATAGATTGATAGAATGATATGGTTAGGATACGTTTCTGTAACGGTATGACTAGGATACGTCCTCGTAACGGTATGACTAGGATACGTTCATGAAACGATATGAGTAGGATTCGTTCATGGAACGATATGATTTAGGATACGTATGGAAACAATATGACTAAGGTATATTCATGAAATAATACGACTATGAGATGTATAAGAACAATAAGACTATGACAAGTTTAGGAAACGATATGGCTAGGACATGTATATGAAAACGATATGACTATGAAGTGTTTACAAAATGATATGAATATGATACGACATTTGAATGATAGATATCTATATGTTGTGATAATATGATATATGTTATGGTACAAGATATGTGATAAATTGACATGTTTATGATATCATATATTGTGATATGATTTGTTATGGTATGTATATGATGAAAATTATTATGTATGGAAGCATGTAACGTTATGATATGACATATTTATGTAATCTGAATGATATGATATGATTGACATACATAACGACGAATTAGCATGAAATACAACCCCGGTGTATGCATGAAAGATATGATAAATGATATGATAAACGATATAAGAAATGATATGAAAAACAGTATGATATTACGAAACGCTAGGGGGGTTGTATTAAATGATAATGAAAATGAAAAAATGTTGGGACCTCATACATTATTGTGTGATCATGCATTGGGGATACCCCTTATCATTCACGATAGTACGAGTGCGTACGTTACGAGGCAGGGAAACAATCATTATGTTTATTATAATGCTGCCATGATTGTTGCTATTCCTGACGAGTGTCCAACATCAACAGCTACCAGAGAATGCTCGCCCGTCCAGAAACGGGCCCAGGAGGTGTGCGAACCGACTGGTGGGTCCATACTCACACGTATGAACTGTGTGTAGGAAAATTAAGTACACATCCAAGTTGTCCGTTAGGATAGCTAACATAGGAAAATAGACTGTTATGATAGGTTCCACTCATGAATGGTATGTGTTTCCATTTAGTCTTGATAACGGGGTCATTTACTTGAGTATTTCTTAAAATACTCAAATCATGTGTTACTTTTATTTCAGGTAAAGGGAAGACATCCTTGTACGGCTCACGACGACATCGTAACTCGAGACCATGTCACATACATAAGGTAGTCGCATTTATTTTCTTAGACTTAGACTAGAATAGGATGTTTTTAATTTAAATGTTTATTTATTTCATTTAGTTTGTTGTTGTGTCGTTTTAAAGATGCTTTCGAACACGTAAGTCCATGATTGCGTTTTAAGATGAAGTTTATGTTAAATGAAGTATTTTCCACCTTCAATGTTCATGATATGTATACATTAACGACCTTATATTGAGTAGAAAATTTAGGATCGTTTCACTATGCATGTGCCACTCATCCGATTATGAAAATGCAAATTGATGGTGAGTGGATGGCGAACACGTGTCGCATAACCGAATGGAGAGCGCGTCTGAGAGAGCTGACAACATGTGTAAGCTTACGACTAGAGCAACACGACCATTCTTCTATGGAGACGCGTTTCCTTGACCCAACCCGATTTGAACTCCATCCAAGATTCGTGCGCAACCTAGAAGACCAATACCCGACTCGAACTGCTATCCGACCCATGGACCGATGAGTTTGCCCAGAACTGATCAAATCGAACACCAATTAGAGGTCGCGATGTGTCCCTTCCAAAAAAATCGAGGGTAAGCACTTGGATGTGGTAGCGCACATATCCGAGGCAAGTGAAAGCACGTGGAGCCCATATTTTCTGCCCATTCAATGCCCGTTTATCAATTTTTTGTCTCAATTTTGGTACTTGTGTTATTTTAAAGTTAATTAGGCCCCTCCAAAGAATATATGAAATTTTTGGACACATCCTTGGCTAGAAATCGTTTCCAAGAAGGCACGCGTCAAACTTGTAAGTAAGCACATAAACTTCCAAGAAATAATACTTATAGGAATTGCTTGAATTTGCATGCATACTAGTGAAACCAACCCTAGAGCTAGCTTTGTATGACCTATACCTAGGAATATTGGTTAATTACGTAATTATATGGATGAATTGAACCTCGCATGTTGAATTGTTCATTTTTATACTGCTTGTACATTATCATGCTAGACTTGGAGGACGAGACTTTGTTTATATGCACTCTGGGGGTTTGATGGACGTTATCGCCCCGTTGAGCATGTGTATTTCTGCTTGCATGATAGACCGTACATTACCATCAGTTGATTGAGAGTTTGATTCTCCTTGTAGAGCACTAGTAGTAGAAATGACCTAAGGCTAGGGTGTGTGTGATAGTTTGGGTTGTCTATGACCTAGGACTGTAAGGATCGGGCTAAATCGATGACTCAAAAGGACGGGTAAATTTTTTGCGAAATAAAACCATTAAAATTTAAAACATAATTTACAGTATACCAAAATAGTGCGCGCACATTAGTAATTTAAAATATGACATAATGGCTAAAATACAAAATAAGAAACGAACACAAAACATTTTAAAACAAAGGGTTGAGGACAACGAGTGAGGTTTGTCTATGACACCTGCTCCAGAGTCCGCTTTCGACCTCGACCAGGTCCTTATCACCTGAAAAAAAAAAATGGAGAATAAGGAATGAGTATAAGACTCAATAAGCAATCTACTTGTAGACTCTTATTCGTATCCTTGATATGCTAGGGTACCACGTTCTTTCTTTTCTTGTTCTTGTTCTTCTCGTAAGTTCTTGTTATGTTTCTTAATTCGTTCTCCAAGACACTCCCCTTAGGATTTACGGTACTAGACATAAATTTGTCGACCTGTATCCGAGGCTTCATGCGTTTCAAGCGACACAGCCTTAATACCTACGCTCAAGGCTTCATACGTTCCAAGCAGCGTAGTCTAAGTCATAAGCATGATGTACTGCGGGAGGTCTTAGAAGGTTCTTGATTCATGGCTAGGGTAACTTACTCTCTTCTTGCTCCATTGTGGCCATAGGTTACTCCCCATGATACACCATAAGGGTCACGTGAACGATGCATGCATGAACATGGCATAAACCATCAAGGTCACGTGCTTGATGCATGCATGAACATGACATAGACCATAAAGGTCACATGATCTTGCATAGGCCATATAGGTTGCATGATCGGTGCGTACATGAACATGACATCCTGCAAATCATAGCATGGCGCAGGGCATCTCATCTAGGTGAGGGAAATGAGGCCAAACATGACATCTTGCAAAGGAAATACGGTGCAGGGCATCCCACCTAGAAGAGGAAACAAGGTCTCCTTAGAAAGCACCGCGTGGTGGGAGGTACGGGCCACAATTGGACATGCTTAAAGTATTACCTAGCATTCTTGAATTTTCGTGTCTAAGGACTTTGGTCCCTCATCTTTGAGTGGTACCTAGCATTCTTCTTGTCTTGGTAGTTATAAAGCTTTTTCTTGATCCTTAATCTTGTAAGTTTCTAAGGCTCTTATTTTCTTGAGGCATAAATTGTTATATACATTCGTGTTCAGATGAACCCATCGTAATAACTAGCATGAGTTATTCTAAAAGGTCATAAGTTCAGAATGGACTCCTTAGAGGGTTCTGGAAGGGTCTTGAATCTTGACATGTTTCCTTTGGGCGTTTCTTAAGTTCCATCTTGGTTTAGGTTCCAAACTTGCTCCAACCACCTTGTAATCTTAAACTTATTCTCATGTCATATAGAGTAGGCCTTAAAGAGAATAGTTGGTAATTTGGAGCGTGTCTAGACCTTGAGCTAGGATATGACTACTTGTTTCATTTTCAGGAACTAAACCTTAGTGTTTGTCATGTCATGCCTTGTGTTCCCTGAAAACTCTTCCAAAGTAACCCTTAATTTTCTACCCATGAGTGCATAGGTGGTGTTATCATAATCGTGGCATCCTACTGGAAATTCATGTTGCAGGGCATCTCATTTAGGTGGGGGAATAATAAGTTCATCATGGCATCCTGCTCATGGTACATATAGCAGGGCATCTCACCTAAAGAGAAATAGGGGTCTCGTGGTACACCTCATGATGGGAGATAACGGTTACTCCGGACATGGATCCTAGCAACTTGCTAAGCATGTCATTTGCATTAACCTAGGTGTTTCTGAGTATTCTTAGAGATCCTAGGTTTATGCATAATGTCTTGGGTCAAGCTTGGGAACTTACAAGTTCTTCTTAGGAATAGCCCCGACGTAGTCTTGTGCACGTAGAGTCTCATTAGAAATCAAGGGTACTTGTGGAGAATCTCTTATTTCATGAATACCTCTTTCGTCATCTTAGGAGGTAAAGTCATGTGGTTCGTGATTTATGTTTTCCCCATATCTTGGTTTCGCTACCTAATGTTTCCCAATGACTCCCAAACTTCATTACCTTATACAACATCTTGAGATAAGGATTCATACAATATTACATAATATTGGGAGGTCACTTAGGGCTTAACCCGCAGGTAGTCTTCCTTGGGGGCATTATAGTCATTTTACCCCTAATTCTTGGTTTTGCTACTTAACATGTTCCAGTGGCTTCCAAACTTAAGCACATCATCAAGCATCATAAACTAAGATCAACTATAGAGTTTCATAACATTTGGGGGTCATCGAGGTCATAGACCATAGGTAGATATCCTTAGGGGCATTATGGTCATTTTCCCCGTTTCTTGGTTTACCTACTTATCCTTATCTAATGACCACCAAACTTCATATATAACCTCCAAATTCTATAATATACTCATCATTAAAATTTCATAGGAATCATAGCTTGTTTAGTGGGTTATTTTAATGTTTCTTAAATCTTGAGAAATTTGTTCGGTTCAGGTTCTTAACTCACGATTCTTTTAGTTTTTCTTTCATATATCCTTGTTTCATACTTGTTTATTGAGTATTTTTTAAAATACTCAAGTCATGTGTTACTTCTATTTCAGGTAAAGGCAAGACATCCTTGTACGGCTGACGACGACATCGCAACTCGAGACCATGTCACATGCATAAGGTAATCGCATTTATTTTCTTAGACTTAGACTAGAATAGAATGTTTTTAATTTAAATGTTTATTTATTTTATTTAGTTTGTTGCTGTATCGTTTAAAACAAGACAAGACAATTTACACAATAGACAAACACCAAAACATGGATATAAAACTTTAAGTTCATAAATACATAAAGTTGGAAAAATATAAGACAATGATCTAGTTTGATCCGTATAGCCCCATAGCTCGTGTGCGCCCTGCCTCGACCATTCCATTTAGGCTTCATCTGAAAAGAATTNAAGAGAGCTGACAACACGTGTAAGCTTACGGCTAGAGCAACACAACCATTCTTCTATGGAGACGCGTTTCCTCGACCCAACCCGATTCGAACTCCATCCAAGATTCGTGCGCAACCTAGGGGACCAATACCCGACTCGAACCACTATCCGACCCATGGATCGATGAGTTTGCCCAGAACTGATCAATTCGAACACCAATTAGAGGTTGCAATGTGTCCCTTCCAAAAAAATCGAGGGTAAGCATTGTGTCCTCCGAGGCTCAAAGCCGAGTTCTACCCGCGCGTGGGCCTTGCGTGTGGTTGCGCGCATATCCGAGGCACGTGAAAGCACGTGGAGTCCATATTTTCTGCCCATTTAATGCCTGTTTATCAATTTTTGTCTCAATTTTGATACTTGTGTTATTTTAAAGTTAATTAGGCCCCTCCAAAGAAAATATGAAATTTTTGGACACATCCTTGGCTAGAAATCGTACTCAAGAAGGTACGCGTCAAACTTGTAAGTAAGCATATAAACTTCCAGGAAATAATACTTATATAGGGATCGCTTGAATTTGCATGCATACTAGTAAAACCACCCCTAGGACAAGCTTGGTATGTCCTATACCTAGGAATATTGGTTAATTGCATAATTATATGCTCTTGTATTTTCATATGGATGAATTGAACCTCGCATGTTGAATTGTTCATTTTTATACTGCTGGTACATTATCATGTTGGATTTGGAAGATGAGACTTTGTTTATCTGGGGGTTGATGGACGTTATCGCCCCGTTGAGCATGTCTATTTCTACTTGCATGATAGATTGTACATTAGCACCAGGTGATTAAGAGTGTGATTCTCCTTGTAAAGCACTAGTAGTAGAAATGACCTAAGGCTAGTGTGTGTGTGATAGTTTGGGTTGTCTATGACCTAGGACGAAACGCCTCTAGAGGACGAGGGCTATGAAATTGTGAGAGCCGATCAGAGAGTGAGACCCTGTGCTCTTCTCTGATCCAGACTCGGGATATTGGGATTGATGGTGTTACTATAACACATGCGGAAGCAATTTGGATCTTAGGCACTTTTAGAACATCAATTATTGTAAATGACTAGCATGTTCATAAGTATTAAAACTTAATGAGTTTAAATACTAACCTTTTGTAGTTCAAACTCCTTTTGCCTCACGAACCGATTTCGAACCACCACTAGTGTCTTCTCCACTATTCTCCGGCCTTAGAACGGGATTGTGGAATCCGGTGAGTGACTAAACTTGGGAGGGATTTTGTATACGTGAAAGAGAGTGCTTGTGAGAGGTTTTTCATCAAGATGAAGAATCCCTTCCAAGTATCATGATCACTCTATTTAAAGAGTCAAGTTTGCATGTTCATGCAAACTTGAGATCACCAAATCTTGACACTTAAAATTCCACTCAAATGTTTGGGATTATGTGGCAAGCATGCATGTTTGAGTTAACCAAATTTTGACACTCAAAATTCCACTCAAACTTGTGGGGTTTATTTGGCAAACATGCAAGTTTGGTTAAACCAAATTTTGACACCTCAAAATTCCACTAACATGATTTTTCCATTAGATGAAAGTCAACATTTTGACTTTCTTCATTTTAATTAGATGAAAGTCAACATTTTGACTTTCTTCATTTTAATTCAACAATTAATTTGAATAATGAATTTCAAATTAAAGTAACATTAAATAATTAATTAAACTATTTAATTAATATTTAATATTAATTCAAATGCCAATCCCAGTCAATTCCGACACATAATTGATTAAGATATTTAAATCTTATTTAAATATCTCAGATTCTCTCTTTTCGTTTATTTCGTAAATAAAATAAAATTGCGGTTAAATATATCGTATATATGTAACGCATATTCCCTAATTTGAATTCGAACACTTCGAACTCACTCGTCACACTGTTCTATGGTTTAGTCCGATATGAGCTAGCAGAGGGACCTAATGGACCTATAGATCATGGGCTCCAACGATTCAAGATTAACCGATTAAACTCATTAACCTGGTTAACCAACATTCGTTAACTACTAGGACACTCCACTATAGCCTAGTAGTTGCACTCCCCTCACTATAGATATATTTCTGTCCATCTGATATAACCATGATTAGTAAGTCGATCCTTCACAGGTTGTTCGTAACTAGAGCTGGGTCAATTTACCGTTTTACCCCTGAAGTTACTTCTTGTTCCTTATGTCTCACTGATCCTCTAATAAACAATTGGTTTGTGGTCCAACCAGTAAACCGAATCCCTCTCAGGCCAATGAGAGGGTGGGGCCCCTTGTTCAAGACCTGGAGTCAGTGCTTAAGGGAACTACCTTTCTTCTATCCCTAAAAGTGGGTAGGAGTGAATTCCGTCTTGCACCCCACGTCCCCAGCCATTCACCCAGTCTTACCCCTGAAATGGGAGGCCTGTTGAGTCGGCGAACTAGAGCCACTCTCACCCATGCAAATCTAAGGATAATTCCGAATAAACAGGAGTTCATGGTTAGCTCAGGATTAAAACCGAGTTACCTAGGTTATCGAATGAAAAGAAAATCAGTCTCAACAGTAAACGACTTTATAAAGTGAGAGTGGTTTTCTTCATGGTCCGATCTTATGCAATACTCATTGCATAGGACGCCCCCACTCACATGTCTCCACATGCACAATTTAGTGATCGCATTGTTTATATCATATACAAAAGTGGGCCGCATCCATAGTGTCCCCAGAATAAGGTACTCAGCCTTATCCTTATACTATAGATCATTTTGACTATATACTTGAACTTGATCCACTCTTATGTCTCTACATATAGTTCAAGTAGTCATACTATAGCCAGAGTGTTCTTAGTTTATTGGATTTAGATTAATGATCGTAAAGTTCACTTTATTCAATAACAATTTTTTCTGAATAAACAACAATAATAACTTTATTGAAAATAGAATATATCTTTGTTTACAAACTATGAGTTTTAGGACATAAAACCCAACAGGGATTGCATAACCTAGAGATGTTAAACTTCCGCAAGACCGCCTTAGAGATCACGATGACCCTAGAAGAAATAAGGGTACCTTGTACGCCAATAGAAGTCAGTACAGGGTTCATGGAACTTCCACTTCCCTTTCCACTCTGATTTTGTACTGTTGAGCTAGGCATGAGGCTAGTTAGGGTTTGTGTAACTTGAGTAAGAGAGTTTAGCTGGGCTACCTTGTGCGGAGGATCTGTCCTATGAGAGACCATTGATCATGCGAGTAGTCAGTAGAGTTGGTATGTACAAGGGGTAGTGCCCCTGACCTTGGGCGACTTCATGGGTATGGGATAGGTTTGTCAGCTACCTCCCATGGATGACGATAGGTTTGTCAGCTACCTCCCATGAATGACAAGCAGGCTAGCACTCACTATGTTGTCCTCTTAATTGTGAGAGTATTCTTGAGGTAGTGCCTCAACACTAGATATTTGACACCTTTGCGAAAGCTAGCTAGTTACCTAAGTTTATGCACATCAAGAACGATATGCATAGATCCTAGAGCTAGCCCATGGTCACCTACTTGGTCAAAGATGCGATGAGAGTCTAAAAATAGGTTGCTTACAAGGTATATTTATATGCTCATTCCTTTTTACGTTTACTTATCAGGTCCATGACAGTGTTGGTTGATGTGAGATGGTGCTCGGAAACTTAGTAGTCACAAAGGAATGTTGACCTGGGGCATCTGTCGACTCCACATGTTTTGTAATTCACATTTTTGTATACACCATGAATCCCGATTCTTGTTCCCCTTTTAAATAAATATATCATGCATACATACTTGCCTTAGTACACTAAGCAATGTTTATAAAGTTTTGTGATTTAAAAGATAAAAACATAGAAAGAAAAATAAAGAAGTAAAATAAAATAAAAGATAAAAATTAGATAAAATTGAAATTGAAATAAAGACCACAAACAAAATCAACATTAAATACAAAATAAAATTCAATTATAATTCAATTATAAGTTTATTACAAAAGAGGAAAAGGATTCGAGATACCATTACAAAACAAAAAAGACAAATATAAAAATCAACTTGCGCTCCAGAATGCCCCCTCTGACACCATGTTGATCTCAAACGCTCTTCCACTTCAACTAACAGCCTTCGAACACGTGAAAAAAGAAAGGAAAAATGGTTGAGTATATAAATATATCTAGTAACCAACCTACTTGTAGGCTTTCATTGCATCCTTGACCTAGTAGGAGACCACGAGATTTACTCTAAGCTCTAGGTGTATTGCTCTTGTTGTGCGCAGTCTTGGGTAGCTAGCTTAGCCTATGCAGCGGTAACCAAAATCCAAAGATGAGGCGCTCTCTCAAAAGACTCCATACTAGGTGGGGACAACATGGTAAGTGTAAGTTTGCTCATCATCCATGGAGATTAGTTGACGAACCCATCCCCCAGGTCATGAGTCGCCCAATGTAACGACCCTAAATTTCTACATACTCAGAGTAGTTACTAACGTCTCATGATCATCATCTATGCGAAAATATAACTCTTAAAGCAAACCTCTTCTCTAGTATCAATGTAAAAAACATTTAAAACATCTTCAATCTCCGGAAAACACAATCATGGTCTTATGTTTAAATACCAAATACTAAAATTTAGAGAAATTAAAACAAATACAAAAATGCAAAACAACCTATTCTAACCAAAGACTAGGAATTTAAATATGAGTCTACCCTATGCACGTGTCACAGTCTCTGCTCACGATGCCACTGTCTTTCATACATGTGCTCCTTGCCTTTACCTGAAAAATGATGTGGCACACAGCCTATGTATTTCGAAGAATACTCAATAAGTGGCCCCCACTATAGGGGTCATGCAAATGCAAACACATGCAATCATGCTTTTGGGACCTATCTCTATTCTCTAGAGGTGACCTCCAGTCTCAGACAAATTGGATGTTTAGTATTTCCCTATACACAACCCACACGTGCGAGTGTGAATTCCCAAGGGGCTCACATGCCCCCTGGACCCTCTGGTCAAGCTAATATGTCGCAATGTCCAGAGGTCAGTGGAACCCATTGATGTCATGCTCCCATGAACACCCGCATCATCATATTGTGCGTGTCCGCACTCATCGTCTTTGAGGAAGTATCCCTATACTTATGAACACACAACATGCATGAGGTCCTCTAATTTCCATTTTATTATCTCTTCTGACACAACTCTCTAGTCTCATCTCTTTGTTACATTAACACATGCTCGTTGGATATTTATATTAATATCATTTTCATGCTCTTAAGCTTGTGCCCTATGTCGGTCTATCGACATGATGCAATATGGAACTCATCATCATGCAATCATCATACTCATCAAATCGCCATAAGATGCATCAAGCATATCAAGTATTTCATACATCGAAATATATATATTATGCACATCATCAAGCATCCTAACTCATACATCATCATATATTAGTATACAGCATCATACAATACAGCTAATACATCATCATATACTAGTATACAACATCATGCGATATAGCTCATAAATCGTCATAACTTATACATCGTAAATTGTTACTCATACAATTTCTAGCCTATCCTATAGTAAGACCACCTACTTGATTAGCTTAGGTTGATGTCTCCAATTTATACTTGGTGAAAGTTTGATTTTGTCTTTTATATCGAAGTCAACCTATGTGAACCCATGACATCAATGTTAGACTTCATATTGTGCGCGTTCGCACTCATCGTCTCTGGGAGAGTATCAATATGCTTATGAACATACAATATACATGAGTCCCTCTAAATTCCATTTTATTATCTCTTCTGACACAACCCTCTAGTCTCATCTCTTTGTTACATTAGTTACATTAAGTAACACATGCTCGTTGGATATTTATATTAATATCATTTCATGCTCTTAGGGTTGTGTCCTACGTCGGTCTATCGATCTGATGCAATATGGCATTCATCATCATATAACATGCTTAATATGGAAAACATCAACATACAAACGTCATACAATCATCATACTCATCATATCGCCATAAAGTACATCAAGCATATCAAGTATGTCATATATCAAACTATATATATTACGCACATCATCAAGCATCATAACTCAAGCATCACAACTCATACATCATCATATACTAGTATACGACATCATACGATACAGGTCATACATCATCATAGCTCATACATCATAAACATAAAGTGCATCAAGCATATCAAGTACGTCATATATCAAACTATATATATTATGCATATCATCAAGCATCATAACTCAAGCAGCACAACTCATACATCATCATATACTAGTACACAACATCATATACTAGTATATGACATCATATGATATAGTTCATATATCATCATAACTCATACATCATCATAGCTCATACATCATACTTTTAACTCATACAATTTCTAGCCTATCCTGGTCACTTTCTTGATTGGCCTTAGTCAAAGTTCTATCTAGCTTCAAATTTGGTTACTTTCATTTTTCGAATTCGTTCTCACTTATATCGAGTCTTCACCTATTTTGAATATAAACTTAATTGTCTCAATAAAAAATCTAATTCCCTGTTTTCATTGTTTCTACAGTGTGTTTGGTAATAAAACTTAAATTAAAAATATTTCATTCTCATTGGATCATATTCCCTTGATTTGATTTTTAACTCACTTTTGGTCATTGTCAATGTATTCTTATTTTTCTTTTCTTTCCTTCATGTGTATCATGAACTTTTTTTTAGTTCTGTTTACCGTTTTTTTTAAATCAAGAATAAAATCATAAAAAAAATAAAATCAAGCTAAAAAGAAGGAAAGATTTAAACAAAAACAGTAGTGGAGAGATTAAAGGAGGGATGGTCAACTACCTTTATTTTTTTTTATTTTTTTTATTTTTACGGTTGTTACATCCTTACTTAGGTTGAGTACGTCACCGTAGATGGAGCCGGTAAAAAGATGACATGGATGACGGACTGTCTAGAATAAACGGGAGTTTAAGTATGAAATTATTGATTGACTTAATCAGTTTCTAAACAGGAGAATTGTTGGGTTATAAAGCTTATTTATAGATTACTCAATGGTTAGTCATAAACGACTGTATATAGTAAACTTAGTCATATATATACCCAACTGTATATAGTAAACTAAGCTATGTATATACACAACTGTATATAATAAACTAAACTGAGTCATATATATACCGTGATGTAGTTCTTTGGTATGGTAAATGACATATAAAGTAAATGGTCATAAACAACGGTATATAGTAAACTAAGCCATGTATATACCCAACCGTATATAGTAAACTGAGCCATATATATATATACCTTAATGTAGTTTTTATGGTTGTTCTTTAGAAATGTAGTCATGAATATGAACTTTTGCCAATATTCCTCACTTTTTTTTTTCTCTTCTGTTCTAGATCGAGTGTGTGCATTATTGTATCAATGAAAAACATGAATAATATGAAAACTTCTTAAAGATCTTTGTTCCACGGTCTCCACAACTACATGTGTCACGATTGTTAAGACCTAATTTCATGACTATTTCTTTAGCTAATTTCATTCTGGGTAGGGTTAGATGCACACGCTCCATGCACATGTATGTGAACTCACTAAGTTGCACACCAGAAACATGTTAAATGATTGACGACCACCCATTTGGAGATTATTCGCCATGGCCACTACACTCGCTCATTCAACCAAGTTGGTGTGCGCCTCTGAAGGCTAGAATATTTATTATCGTATGAGCACATGCATGCCTTCTATTTCTCAGCACCCAACCTCGATGCTACACGTTGTTGAGGATATGTAGCCTTCAATTATAGTTTACCATATGTATCATATTTGACATCTAATTATAAGCTAATATCTTTATATGTCACTCGCCCATAGGAGAGCATGCACATGACCTCCCTTTCGTGTCCACCCTCACATACGCCTTGGAAGGCTAGAGGATTTATTGTCGTGTACCCCCTCCATCACTTGTAAAAATATTAATCTTAGGATTGAGATCAAATCAAAGGACAAGTCCTTTTTCGGAGGAATCCATAACATACTTAGGATTAAAATCAAGTCCCATATGATATATCTTGTAAAATATTAATCTTCTCAATTAACTGATTTATAAGGAGATATTAAATATTTTTTTTCTTTTCATTTTTATACAAACTGGTTATATATGATACTCACTCACACGTCTTCACATGAATGATTTGTATTTATTACTATTGACTCTATAGGTTATTACATGAACAATGATCATTTCGTACGTTAACTATATATGGTTCAAGATTACACTAATAATCTTAGATTTTTTTTTTATAAAAAAAAATAACATATAATGTACAAATTGTAATTAAAAATAATTAAATAATAAAAAACTACTTTTCTTATTTTCAGTTTATTTCAATTAAGAAATAATAAAAAATAATAAAAAAATTATTTATTTATTATTCTAATAACTAAATTAAAACAAATAAATAATTTGAGTTTCCACTAACTATGTTCTAACATTATATTACATTTTAATTTATAAAATATTATTAAAATTTATTATGAGATTTTTTTTTTTTTTACATAAATTATATTTAAAAAAAAAAAGGAAATTATTCCTTAAAAAATTCTTTAAAACGAATATCTTCTTCTTTTTTAAAAAAAAAAAAAAAAAAAAAAAAAAAAAAAAAAAAAANCACGTGCTCCTTGCTGGACCCCTATATCATCTCCCCCGGAATCCCCGTCTTCCATTGCAAGGAGTGTACCTGCTCATTCTTCTCTCTTGCAGACAATTTAGAACGCTCTCTACATTTCTTCGCCCAAGATTTCCTCCTCGAATCTACAAATATCGGAACAAACGCCCATTCGATTTTACTGTTTTCTTCCTCTCTTCAAGATCTGCATTCGCCTCCTTCTTGGTAACGCTTCTCTCCATCTTTTGATCCCTACATTTTTCTCTTTTCTGTCCGTAATACTATTAGATCTGATGCATTTTTCACTTCTTTGTGTTTGATTTGTTATCTTCGGTTTCCCGAACATACTTTGCCATTTGGATCCTTCTTGCTTATTGTATATCTCTGATTCTCTTGATTCAATTGTTTGTTTTTCATTGCTCGAATTGAATCTCTCGGTTTCTTTTGTTTTGCTGTCTTGAAGATTACCGCTTCTCTGGCGGATTTTGTTTTGTTTTGTTTTTTCTTTTTGTGTTGAGAATGTATATGACCTATTGTATTTGAGATTTTCTTGTAAGGAGAATGATGTTGGAGCGTGAATCTTGCAGTGTCGTTCAATCAGAATGGATATTGATAGTTTGGTTTCCTGGAATGAACGTTTGGATCTCTAGTGATGGTGATTGAATGAAATAGTTTTAGTTTACTGTCGAATTTCGATATCCGCTGAAATTTGGTTGGTTTAATACGATTTCAGCTTTGCAGTGTATTGAATCTCTCGGTTTCTTTTGTTTTGCAATCTTGAAGATAATCGCTTCTCTGATGGATTTTGTTTTGTTTTTCCTTTTGTGTTGAGAATGTATATAACCTATGATATTTGAGATTTGAGATTTTCTTGTAAGGAGAATTATGTTGGAGCGTGAATCCTGTGTTAGAATCTTGCAGTGTTGTTTAATCCGAATTGATATCAATAGTTTGATTTCGTGGAATGAAAATTTGAGTTTAATGATGGCGATTGAAAGAAATAGTTTTAGTTTACTGTCGAATTTAGATATCCTTGATCGTCCGGCCGCTGAAATTTAGTTGATTTAATACGACTTCAGCTTTGCATTATTGTATAGAATCTGAAAACTTAGTGCCCAATCCACCTGCTTCCAATGGGTTCTTGTAATGAAGAGAATCTTCCTGATGTTGGAGAGGTGGAGCAACCATTTAAGATCTTTGTGGGCTATGATGTTCGTGAAGATCTTGCATATGAGGTCTGTCGCCATTCCATCTTGAAGCGATCTTCAATTCCCGTTGAAATCATACCAATCAAGCAGGCAGATCTAAGAACGAATGGTGTCTATTGGCGTGAGAGAGGACAACTTGAAAGCACAGAGTTCTCATTTTCCAGGTTCTTAACTCCATATTTGGCGAATTACGAAGGATGGGCAATGTTTGTTGATTGTGATTTTCTGTATCTAGCTGACATTAAGGAACTAAGAGACTTGATTGACAATAAGTTTGCAGTTATGTGTGTCCACCATGATTACACACCAAAAGAAACAACAAAAATGGATGGTGCAGTACAAACTGTATACCCAAGGAAGAACTGGTCTTCAATGGTTTTGTACAACTGTGGGCATCCAAAGAACAAATTGTTTACACCTGAGACAGTCAACACTCAAACTGGTGCATTTCTTCATAGATTCCAATGGCTTGAGGACGATGAAATTGGGTCAGTCCCATTTGTCTGGAACTTTCTTGAGGGCCATAACAAGAGTGTAGAGGGTGATTTAACCACTCTCCCTAAAGCAATTCATTACACTCGTGGTGGACCATGGTTTGAAGCTTGGAAGAATTGCGAATTTGCAGATCTCTGGCTAAAAGAAATGGAGGAGTATCAGAAGGAGGCCGTGAAGAAATCTGCAGAATAGAAAGTAAGTTCTAAAAAAGCTTAATTGTGGAATTGAAATTCTTTGGATATTTGCTTCATATTCTTTATACTTGTTTGGTTGATTGAAGTGTAGATTCTAATATGGAATATGAGATAGTATGGAGCTCTGGAAAATGGTGCTCTGGTAGTGTAGTGGGTATCTGTAGTTGTATTAATATGTGTGCCTAATTCAGGTGATGATCAGACTTTGATCGTGTTGTATTCCCTACACATTCCCTTGAATTATACGTATTTATTATGTAATTTTGTATAAGAAATTCATGAATGTCGTTGCTGTAATATTGTATAAGAAAAAACTTGTAGCTGGTAATAGCAATTCCCAAAATTTATTGATTGAGAAGCTATTTATGTTTCCTTGTTCTTGATATATTGCATTTATAATAGGGAGAATGATTGAATTATAGGGATCTGATTAATTATTATTTGGCACATTTCTAGTTCAATATTCTTCTTCCTTTTTTAATCCAACTCAAATTTTATTTTTTATTTATTCTTTTTTTAGAAATTGGATTAAAATTTTAATTCAATTCTATTTATTCTTTGATTTAAGAATAATAAATAAGAAATCAATTTAAGGGAAAGTTAAATTTTGATAATAAATGATAAAGAATTAGTTCGAAGGAAAGTTTTGATAGCAAATGATAAGAAATCACTCTAAAGGAAGTGCGATTTGGATTACTTTGTTGAACGATTATCTTAACGTAACGCAATTATACTTATTTGAGATTTGAATCACTCCACGAGTAAGATTAATCATGATTTACTTGGAATGATTCTCAAAATGCAATCTAAAATATATATATATATATAATTGCAAAGAAATTTAGTTATTAATTGAAAGAAAAGGTAAGAACACTAATGTTAAAGAATCATTCCAAGGGAAAGTAAGATTCGAATTATCTGGTTGATCAAATATTTCAACGCAAGAATACTTATTTGAGATTCGAATCACTTCACAGGTGATATTGATCATGTTAAGCTTAAATGATTCTAAACATGCAACTTAAATTACTTAAAGCTAAAGCACAAATACTCTTTTTATTATGTTTTTTAAATTTCACTTATAAAGTAAATATACCTGACTTTATACAGCTCTATTAGACATAATAGGAAGAGTGGTTAACTTTTATGAGCATAATTAATCATCAGATAAATGTAACCTTAAATAAATAAAAGTCTTAAAATACATTAAAGAAACATTATGAATTCATATTATCATCCACCCAAAACTTATAATCATCCCAGACTAATTGAAGTTTCATCCTTTTTTTAATGTGACATGAATTTTAACATCTTGGGATAATTTGAACAACATTTTCTTCACGTCTTCCTTAAAGTTTATACTACATGATTGATGTCTTGCTTCAGTATTGATCTTCTGAGGCCAATCTATTTAATTTACGCATGAAGATAATGGTTTTTCTTCTTCACTAATAAATTGGCTAACTAGACTAAATTCGATCCTTACATTCGATTTATTTATTCTTGATCTCGAAAATCTGTTTTGATCCGATATTAAATGATTTAAAAATATGAAATATGATCTAGTTTATTTATAACTAAAATCTAAGGAAAGACTAATATATGTAATTTTTCATTCCTTGTAACAACCTTACAACGTTCTTTATTTGTCGATTCTTTTGAGTAATATGTATATTTAGAAATCGTCACTGATTCTTTATTAACACCGTTTAAAACACGAGTATCATCATTAGTAACATATTTTTCAACATGACCATGAAAAATCCACGAACGTCAAAGGAGTATCCAAGTTCATAAAAACCTATAAAAAAATTCCTAAGCACATCTCGTAACTATTCCAAATATGTCGACTTTTGGATGATAAACTAGTACGTTAATATATTTTTTTCTATTTAAAGACTTGTGTGAGATGTCAAGTTAGATATGAACATGATGTTTCATCTTGAAGTGTTATGAAGTGAAAGGTTGTGTCTCATGTCCATATCCTTTTGTGGTTAGTTTGCGAGACTCATACTTTCCTCACATGTACTTCAAAACCTCTCTCCTTTGTCTTCTCATGTCCAGTACCATCCTCCTAAATTATTGCCATGGATTTTGAAAATAAAAAGTAAAAGATCAATAGTTTTAACACGAGCTCGGTGAGCTAATTCTACTCCGATTCGAGCTATAACACACGGTTTCATAAAATTGTACGATTTTTCCACTCTTCTGTCGTGTATATATATATCCCTTATTATAAAATAATATGGAAATTGATTTTGAAGGCATATACGATATCTGCAACACTCGATCTTGACCCGAAATTAAAAAATCGATTTTTTTTTTTTAAGTTGAACTTTTGAGATTTCATTGAGGGCCTTGGAGGTCGAATTTCAAGATAAAGTAGAAGAAAAAAATTCTTAGGAGTAAATAGGTTCTTTTGATGCTTGCCTAACACAAAATTGGGTTAGGGTTATTGAAAGAATCGTTATGGGCTAAAAAGACATGCCAGTTCACCCTGACTTGCTACCCGTATCAGAGGTCCCGCTTTGACTACATAACCCGTGCGTGACCCATTTGACCCGACCCGTTATCTCCACGTGTTGCGAGCACAACACGACTCTTGTATGAGGAGCATGTGGTACTCGCGTGTGGTGAACATATACCAGCGCGTGGGGGTGTTTTGTCTCGTTTAATTGTTTTTCATCCAAATAAAATTTGTGCTCTTTGCTAAGTCTAAGCTTCACCCACATTATTTATATTCTCCGTTACTTATTCTTAATGGTCCTTGAATTGATATATCAATGGATTTTGGTTTAGGTTTACCTGGGACGAGGAAAGGTAGTGATAGCATCGTTATTGTAGTCGATCGATCTAGTAAAATGACTGATCTTATTTCTTGTCACAAAGGTGATGATGCAAAACATATTGCTGACTTGTTCTTTAAAGAAGTTGTACATTTGCATGGCGTTTTTTTTTTTTTTTTTTTTTTTTTTTTTTTTTTTTTTTTTTTTTTTTTTTTTTNAATTGTAACGGCTTAGGCTTACCGCTAGTAGATATTGTCCTCTTTGTGCTTTTCCTTTCGAGTTTCCCCTCAAAGTTTTTAAAACGTATATGCTAGGGAGAGGTTTGCACACCCTTATAAAAGGTGTCTCGTTCTCCTCCCCAACCGATGTGGGATCGCACAATCCATCCCCCCCTTTAAGGCCTAGTGTCCTCGCTGGTACTCGTTCCTTTCTCCAATCGATGTGAGACCCCACTAAATCCCCCCCCCNCGCCTCGTGTCTACCCTCTTCAGGGAACAGCCTTCTCGCTGGCACATCACCCGGTGTCTGGCTCTGATACCATTTGTAACGGCTCAGGCCCACCGCAAGCCGATATTGTCTTCTTTGGGCTTTCCCTTTTGAGTTTCCCCTCAAGGTTTTTAAAACATCTAAGGAGGGGTTTTCACAGCCTTAGAGTGTTTCATTCTCCTCCCAACGAATGTGCGATCTCACAAAAATGGTAAAGTTGAGTTTGTTCATAAGTTGCGCAAGAAAGTAAAAATAGCAAATTGAGAAGAAAAATTCCAAAATTGCTTTAAAAGTAATAAAGGACCCAAGATCGTCATCTTTAAGCTAGAGATTAGGTTCGGGTGCATTTTATTAAAAAAAAAAAATTCTACTCAAAGAAAATCCAAGATCTTGCCACGAGAAGATAGATCTTTCCAAGTTCTTGAGCACATCAACAAAAATGTTTATAAAATTGATTTATCAAATGAGTATGGTGTTAATGCGACCTTTAATGTTCTTGATTTGAGTTCTTTCGATGTAGACGGTAGCTAGAATTTGAGAGTGAATCCTTCTCAAGAGGGGGAGAATGATATGAACCCAAAGAACATCTATTATCGAACCTCAAGGTCGAATTACAAGGTCAAGAGCCAAGAAGCTATAACGAACTTTAAGCACTTACATTCAAGCTATGGTAAACTCGTCAAAAGAAGTTTTAGAAGATGTTGGAATCTTTTCACATGTGCAAAGTTAAGCTTCAACATAGAGATGCATTAACTACATTCTTAACTTTCATGTAATGAACTCATACTTGAATTTATGACGTCTACCGATAGTTACACATTTTTATTGCATTATTTTAATTATAATTATATATATATATATATATATATTTTTTTTTTTTTATCATTTAAGTTAGTTACTGGTTATATCTTAACTCGCATAGGTTACTAAATTTCTTCATTAACTACCACTTTAAGATTATGAGTATATTTAATTCATATAGGTTAAGGTTTTCAAAGATTTTTTTTTTTTTTCTTTCATCCAAGACATCATATGTTGAATTAAAAAAAAATAGTTTTTTTTATAGATTTGTTGAGAGCTAACCTTTTCAATTTTTATGTTTTAGAACTTCTATGTTATTATGAAATGATTTGAATCACGAGTTTAGAAACAAGTTTTTATTTACTATTGATCTTGATCATCAAGGTAATTTATTCCAGAACTTTCTCTTGAGTTGATTCCTTATCGTTTTTCGGGTTCTAGGATAATTTAGATCTTAATAAGATCTTACTCACATTCTTGACCTAGTTAGTTACCATGAACTATGTTTATAGAGAAGGGTGGTCGTAGGACGTTAAATAGAGTAAAAGGACTAAAAAAGTAAATACCAACAATCCCAACTCCTTTCGAGAAAAAACTCTTTAACAAAGAAAAAGCATACGCAAGGCATATGAGTCTTTTACTTCACACACAGTTTCACTTTTCTACAAAAAGAAATCTCCCTAATTACCCACCCGAGGCCACTTTATTACTCACAATGTTTGCTTAATCCACTCCACCTAAAGGACGTGAAAGGTAACATTACAAATGGTATTAGAGCTAGACTGATAAGAATCACGGTGTTCCAAATATTTCATCTGGACCTATTACACGATCCAAGGTAAAGAAGATTCAACAATATTACACGATCAAAGGCGAAGAATATTCAACAAACAAGGTTTGAACCTACACGAGTGAAGCCCAATAGATTTCAAGTTTATTTCTTGAGCCACTCAAACATATCAACATTTGTGGAAAGATTTTATTGTTTTTTTGTTTTCATTTTGCAATGGTCAAATGGTCAAAGTTGACTTCATCTTTTGTGGAGATTAGAGGGGATCGGGATTGAATCCCGGCCACAAACGTCTTTTGTCGGGAGACTATAAATATCCACAATATGTTATGTATAAATGAGATTGGTGGATGAATGTAATTCAGTTCTCAAATTGAGACGTTTCCCTTAGAAATCCGAGCATCATATTTTTCATTTCTAAGTTTCAAGCAATTCTTGTGGTAGAATTGCACCCGAGCCATTCAATCAAGCCTTGATCAAGTTAGATTGTGGAGTGACTCAATTTAGAACAAGGTTCCAAATCTTGCTTCTAGATCTTCGACGTAAGAGGTAATCTAATTATAGATTTATCTTTTGGTTGATCCAAATTTCGTATAAGGAGGTGTTGATTACTTTGATTCAAGGGTTCTTACTCAAACAAAAGCTTGGATCGTTGGGCTGAGGATTAGGGTTGCCTTATCATAGACCACCAGACGATGTGCTAGCAAGGAGGTTGTTCCTCGAAGGGGGGTAAACACAAGACGATGTGCTAGTAAGGACGCTGGGCTCTAAAGGGGGTGGATTTGGTGGTGGTTCCACATCGATTGGAGAAAGGAACGAGTACCAACGAGGACACTGGGCCTAAAGGAGGGTGGATTGTGTATATCCCATCACACGTTTTAAAGCCTTGAAGGGAAGGCCAAGGAGGATAATATCGGCTAGCAGTGGGCTATAAAATGATAAGTATTTAAAAATAATTCGTAAGTGGGGTTAAAAAATGCATTCACATACAACATATATCATGATTACTGCGACCTAATTTCATGACTAGTTCATGATTTCTATACTTCTCTACACATTATCAATACACATGTACATGAATCTACTACGCGAGATCATTAGCATATGTTCACCATGATTAAACTGCACTCTTACGCTATTGGAAATCGACAGAAAGAAACATAAACAATAACATGAGTACACGCTTTCATAAAATTAAGGGTGTCAAATGATACTTTTTAAAATTTTATGGGTATTTTTAAATTTTCTTTTTTAAAATTTAAAAATATTTTTTAAATACAATTAAAAGTTAAAAGATATTTTTGAAATGTTAACCGTCTTCATCCATGACTAATCCATAACTAATTGTAACCATATTTTTGAGATTTTTTTTTTAAGTTTAAATTACAAAATTTAAGAATATTTTTATTAATTTAATTTTTTTTAAAAAAAACTAGGTTTGAAATGAAACCATTACATGGGATTATATTCAAAATGTTAACCTTATTATCATTTACGATAACTCCATTAATAAAATATTTAAAATATATAATATAATATGTTTTATAAAAGAAAATACTAATGTGTATTAAATGTGAAGATTAATATATACTTTTGCACGAATATTAATTACAATTAAAAAAATAATTTTGTAATATTTATCTAATTTTTAGTCAACTTCCCAACTCATTAAATGTAAGAGAAAACATGCATTCTCATGTCAATTCATAACATATATTTTAATAATAATATATCACATCACTCTACCATTAATTAATTTAAATTTAAAATTTTATTATTGTCCTTTTTAGATTTTGTCTTTCGAGCTTCCCGGTCTGCTAAAGGAAAGTTTCTACACCCTTATAAATAGTGGTTTGTTCTCCTTCCCAATCAATGTGAGACATCACAATCCAGGGAAGGTTTCTACACCCTTATAAATAGTGGTTTGTTCTCCTCCCCAATCAATGTGAGACATCACAATCCACCCCCTTTGAGCCCAACGTCCTCGCTCGCACTCTTTTCTTCATCCAGCCCAACGTCCTCGCTCGCACTCTTTTCTTCATCCAGCCCAACGTCCTCGCTCGCACTCTTTTCTTCATCCAATCGATGTGGGATCGCTCCCAAATCCACCTCCTTTGGGGTCAGCGTCCTTATTGACACACCGCCTTGTGTCTACCCCCTTCGGAAAACAGCGAGAAGGCTGACACATCGTCTGATGTCTGGCCCTGATACCATTTCTCAATTTGTGCGTGTCATCCGTGCACAGGACCATGCTAATCTTCTCTGTATCGTTCCAATTTTATAGTATGTCCCCACATATATATATATATATATATTTTAAGATAAAATTTAAAATATATTCATTCTATTAACAAAAAAAAAATGATTTGTGGTACTAAAAATTAAAATATTTGCAATTATTTTTAGAAAATTAAGTAATTTTAAGTTTTTTTTTTTAATTAAAAAAATAGATAAATTTGACCAAAAGAAGGATCGGAAAATTCGCGAAGAAGGATTGGGGGAAGCGCTGGAGAGAGAATGCGGAATGGCTGACGTGGATCTTTACATAAAATATATTATTATTTTTAAATAATAATTTTTATTTTTGTGTTCTGTAATAAATTGGGGAATTCACTAACAGCTCTTAGCTCCTTCCTCTCTTCTCTCTGTCTGGGTTTCTGGTTCCATGGTTTACCACTGATGGACTTCGTCGGAGATGGACATTCTGAATCAGTAATCTTAAGCATCCATTGATTGAATCACTCAGGTTTCTTTCTCCCTATATTTCTCTCTCTGATTCTTTTCTTTCGATTTTTCTTGTTTCTGCCTGTTCTTTTCTATTTTCCGTTTTTCGATTGTATGAGTTTATTCTTTGGTTTGATGTTTCTTTTCTACAAAATGTGTCGCGTTTTGATTTTGATTAGTCTGGAGCACATTTCCTTCGTTTTCTGATGATTTCATTTGGCGTATGGAGTTTTTGGGGACTGTTCCGGTGTTAAACGATTGAATTTTCGATGTTCTTGTGGAACACCTTGAATCTAGCTTTTATCGCTTAAAATACTGAACTGTTCCTATAATTAGATCTCTGTGTATCTGACGGAAACGTGATGTGCTGATCAATGCGAACTGTGACATCTGGTGTTTATACTGCTTACTGATAACGGTGAAAATCTATAAAAAAAACAGACGTGTCTGAATGCATCACGAACTTTGATTCTAGCTAACATGGAATCTGATCGAATGTCACCTTTGATGATGCTAATATGAATGACTTCCAAATAACATCATTTGTGCACATTATAGATTCGCGCAGTCGTTATATGCGTGAAATAAAATCATACCTGAAGAACATACGAGTGGTTTAGAAGGTACAGGTATCCAATGCTATTTTCGTGAAGAGATTGCTACATCATACCCTGAAATTAGCATGTTTGTCATACTTGAAAACATCTCTTGCTTCATTGTGGATGTTTTATCATACAATCTTCATGAATTATTTTATGTGCCTAACCAATGTTTCTAGATAGTGACTGAGAATTCTGGTTGGATGAGCTAATGATGTTGCGTAGTTCTAGTTGTTTAAGTCTTGGAGTATATCTGTGGCCATGCCGTGGGAATGGTGTTGTGCTATAGTATTAGAGTTTTTATTTATTCTTTTTTCTGGCCTTGGGTACTGTGTATCCGCTCCCATCTGTTTGTTTATCTTTAATTCACAAATGGGTGGTTTTTCTTAGATTTAGCAAGCAATTGAGTTCTTTGTCTATTGTCAGAACTTTAAATGAGACATGATCCCTGTCCCACTGAGAGGGTACCCATGTGGAAAATGGAACTTTCCTTCACTCTATCATCATTCCAGCCCCTAGTAAAATCTCAAACTGCCTGTCAGTACTCTCTTGGCAATGACAACAGAAAATAAAAGCATAAGGGTAAAGCATACTTAGACTTCCCTTCTTGTTGAAACTTGAAAGTTCTCATGCAATATGCCACTTGAAAGCAGGAAGTGGAAAAGACTTGCAGCAGTTGGCAAAAGGAAAACTTATGACAACTGTCCTTGAGTCAAATCATGCATATTGATGCTCTTGTCGCTCGTCTCCCATGAGAAAAACTTGACCATTTTTTTTGGTTATTAACTCTAGCGGTGGAAATGTTTCTAAAATGCTGAGAATTTCTGTGTTGGCTTCTCCCTGAAGTCTCTTTAAAGAGGTTTGACTGAGAATATGCTGGATGAAACAATGGGGCCAAAACCATTTATCTACTTGTTTTGAAGAGGGTAAGGTAAGAGAAGGTAATAGGGAACCTCAATTTCTTCATCCGTAGAGAGCCTTTCTATCTATTTTTACACTCTTTCTCCATCACTCTTTCAATCTTTCTGTATTCCGAAGTTTTTTTTTATTTCATTTCTCATCTCCATCCCTATCTCAAGCACGTATAAACTGTCTCTATTTTATAAAGTTATTTTAGTTTTGATTTTTACGCCTCTTTCTTTTAAGTAATAGCAAACCAGTTGAGCGTTTCTGTATTTGTTCTATTCATATATTGATGTTTAATGTTGTTTATACTCCTGCAGGGTTGTCTATATTTCTCTGGACTAGAACCAACAAAAATTCATTAGATCGTTGTACAATTATTATGGTTATCATTATTATTATTTGATGAAAAATCAAGCCTTCACTAAGACAAATGAAATTTGTCACCTCATTTCCATTCTCATAGTTTTGCTACATTTTTTTTCTGATTAGAGAATTTTATGGTAACTCTTTTGGATTGGGGCTTCTTTTCCCCCAAACCTTTGTGATTTCATACGTCAATGAAATTGTTTCTTATTAAAGAAAAATCAAGACAAATGAAAGAATACAAATTGGCTACGTAGGAAAATAAGAAATGTCCAATGCGGAAGGAGTTGTTCGAAGGAAACGATCAAGTGATCAAGAAATGGGCTTCCTTTGAGGATAGTTACTAAATTTCATAGTAATGTTTCTAGGTTTGCATATATTGCTCATGTATATCGATATAAATCTTAAAAATGAAGAGTTGTAGTTCATTTTAGTTCGTTTTTCTTTTTAAGAAATTAGATGCTTAATATTAAACAAAAACAGCCTACATGTAGGGAATGAAAGGGCCCCCTCCCCAAGAACAATTGAAGTTAGGCTATAGTTGCAAAAGAATTCAATGCACCATAAAGAAGAAGTTGTAATTACAGAAACTATCAGAAGTATTAGACTCATCTTCAAAAGTTCTTATATTTCTTTCTTTCCATAATTCCCACAGCAAGGCTCGAGAGGCACCTCTTCAACAGATTCTAGCTTTACCTTTTATGTTCCACTCTTCAAGCACCTCATTAATTCAATCCAGCTCGAAGAACGACAAGCAAGTAGGAAGACCAGATTCATTTACTAGAAAATTCCGGTTCCTTGTTGCCAAGGAGTGGAGGAAGAGGTGATTAAGATTTTCCTCATTCTTGAAGCACATACAAACTATGAGGGGGAGAGGTGATTAAGATTTTCCTCATTTAGAGGAGAAAATTGCAGATGAGTCTAGGGCAAAAACAGCCCTATCCATCCCATCTCCCAACCTCACAGTATTGACTTTTAATACCAATCCCGACCAGCTATCGAACTCTATCCAAGATGATGCCCCTCTAAGACCAAGGTCCCAATTATTGTTGTCCCTATTCCAGCAATCAGCCACCGTAGCTTCCTTCTTCTTAGAAATATTATAGAGATCAGGGGAAGTTTCTTCTAAGAAGGATGAAGTAAGATTAAATTTTAGATACTATTGAAGTTTCTTGAATTAATTCAAACACTTCTTCGACCTGGTGATATTTCTCTTCATGTCAACATCTACATTTCCATCAACATTTATTAATCTTTATATTTCCGCCAATCTCAATATTCTACCTTTTCGTTATAATTAGATATACTGTCTTCTTATCCTTTCTTTGAATTCATAGAATATTACCCTTCGTGTATGAATGTGAATAGAATTCAAAATCGTGGTTTTTATTTTGTTATTATTATTATTATGTTTACTAAGCAACAAAATTCATGTTTTTCTTGTGCATTTTCTGTGATCAACCCTGATGGAAATCAAATTATTTTTTAATATTTTTCTTATGTATCTCATTGTAGAGCTTGAATGAGTTAGGAACATCTTCCACACTTCTAGATCCTAAAATGACACCCAGAACAAGTAGAGGTCCTAGAGATCAGAAGTCCAGAATTTCTTCCAACGAGGGCCCACATTGGGTTCTAATTGCTGGTGGTGTACTATTGAGCACTCTATCAATTCGCCTAGGTTACAAGCTGAAACAAGCATTTGAGCCGAGGCAGCTGAAGGATAGTGGCAGTTCTTTGACAGGTCTTGTTATTTATGAAAGATTGAAGGAAAATTCCTGGTTGAAACTTATTAACTTTTGAGTTTTTTACTGCTCAGGAAATGTGAAGTCTTCTGACAGAAGAAAGGTTGCTGGATGTCTTTGCTCAAATTTATATTCATATACACGAGATGATGAATGTTGCTTCAACTGTATGCCAGGTTGGTTTTTGTAATCTTTCATCTTTAAGGGGAAAAAGATAGTTTGTTAACTTTGCAAATGCGGTGTTCAGTTAGCCTGCTAAGCTGTTTACATTCTTCTGTTTGTGTTTGCATTTTTCTGTTTTACCTTCTCATGTAGTATGATGCTTCTAATATGTTTGATCTTCTGCTGTTAACATGATCTCGATATCTCCCTTTTTTTGTCAATTTAACTTTGGAAAGGAGAAATTTGTGGGGGCTAGGAGGATCTAAATGGAACACCGAATACTTCTTTCTAGTTTTGCACATAGAATATTTTTATTTCTCTTGATTCCAATAACGTTTTCAACATTATCTAAAGGTTCTGTTTCTTGTTTGGGAAAAAAACAGTATCAAAAGTTTACATTGTCATTTCTTTTTACGTGGTTTTCTTCTTTTATGAAAATGGAGTTTGAGGCAGAATTATTCCGTGGGAGTTTAATACTTTAGTGCATAAAATTAGTTGTTTTCTGTTAGATAAGTTCGGGCCAATCTGGTAGGTGATCTAGATCATGTTTTTTCAGATTGGAAGATAAAATAAATTTAGGTCCTTGGTGGGCACAGTTTTTTAAAAACAGAATCTGGTTTGATGACTTAAAAGTGCTTTATTTTGACAACAGGTTTCAGGTGTTTCCAAAATTCAGATTTGAAATCTACACCACTTTTTCAAAAAGTGCACCATATAACTTCGGATAGGATGCAGGAGAGAAGAGGGTTCTTCTCCATGAGTCATCCGAAAGGGGGTTTTCTTCTTGCCATAGCCTCTCTTTGGATTGGGGGAAGGTTGTTATGGACAGCACTACAATGCTAACCATTGTCGTGGTTCCTTGCTTCGTCCCAAGTTTCTATTTACTAATGCAACCTCATTTTCTTCATCTGGACATCTTGCTGAGATAGCTACATTAAGATGCCACTGGTCCTTCCTTGCCGGCACAAATGGTGACCAGTCCAGCTTGGATTTCTTTGTTCTTACCATATTCGCTGTTCTTGGTGTTGCCATTTCATCTTGCTTCATTTTTTCTTTGAATACTTCCCCTTTTCAACGTTCCACACAACTTCCGCTTTTTATTCTCCACACCTCCTTCCTTTTCAAAGAAATAGGAAGACACAGCTGTCAGTGGTGGTTGAAGGTTGTTTTTGGGTTTGGATAGAGTCGTTGCTTCCTTTGTTCCGGGGATTCTCCGTTTCTTCTTTCTTGTTCCTCTTATTTTCCCTTCATTCGGTAGGAATTTGTTACTCAATTCAGTTTATGGCATGGGATCTTCTAAAACCAATGCACATACTAAAATTATACTATCAGCATGGAAAAGAGTGTTGGGGACCAGGCGACCATAGAGAAATAAGATCTGTGTGGGAGAAATTGTTTCAATGGTTATTGTATAGGAGATTGGTGTGTGCGGTAAGATTAAATGTTATAAGGTGGTCCCATGTGAAATCAGGGGAGGTAGAAGAACTTGTAGCATGAAAAGTTCTGATGATACGATTAGATGATATTCGGTTAGAAGAAACTCATTTATCAAGTGGAAATTTTGCTTCTTGATTTTCTAGTAGGTATGGATTGTATTAATGTATCCAAGGAAATGAGAGTAATCAGTATCTAAATTTTTTTACGAAGCCAGCAACCCATCGTTATTGAAACAGGAAGTAGGAAGTTTAAAAGTGGCAGCCCTCCTCTCTTCATTTTACAGTGCACGGCTGAACAGAGAATTGTTATGAACCATGAAACCACCCATATATCTCCACAATGATATTCTATCTAATGATTGCCTTGATGACTAAGGTTCCATAAATGAAGATTCTGTTTTTGGCTGGTTCCGTTTGTGATCTTTAAGCTGTTGGTTGAATAAATTTGGTAGTTTTTGGGTCTATTTTACTCGATCTTGTTTATTCTTTTATCAATGTTCTAATGATGGTGCTGACTGCAGGGACTCAATGTACGACGGATGTGAAGTGCCCACCTGCAGATCAAATGGTGGTTGCATCTGAGACCGCTCTTCCTTTGGTAATGGTTCCAGCTTCTGAATTCAACAAGGAGAATGGTGTTATCTGGGCAGCTTCTCCTGATCGGCTCGAGTTGCCTGCAAAGCAATTCCATCATTCGAACTGCTCAGATTCACCTTGTGTCTCGGAGTCCGGTTCCGATATCTTCAGCAAACGTGAAGTGATTCATAAGCTAAGACACCAATTGAAAAGGAGAGATGATATGCTACTAGAAATGCAAGATCAAATCGTTCACTTGCAAAATTCTCTCAACGCTCAGGTAGCCCACTCCTCTCATTTACAGTCACAAATTGATACTGCAAACCAAGACTTGTTTGATTCAGAAAAAGAGATTCAGAGGCTCAGAAAAGCAATTGCAGATCACTGTTTGGGTCAGGCAGGCCCCAACGATAAGTCGCCGTCAACAGTAAGAAGTTGGTCGAGCGAGACGAGGAATGGTCATGCAAATGGTTATATGGATGGTAATTGCAACTTTGAGGTAGCTGAGAAAGTAAGAGAGGAGGAGAGAATTGAGATGTTCAAAAAGGAGGTAGGGGACTTGAAGGAAGTGATAGAAGGAAAAGAATATCTATTGCAAAGCTACAAGGAGCAGAAGACAGAGCTTTCTTTGAAGATCAAGGAATTGCAACAGAGATTAGACTCTCAACTTCCCAACATTTTGTAGGATCATTCCAGATTTTTGTGTGTATTCTTTGCTTTCCTCATTTTCAAGTTATGATCTCAATATCTCTCTTCTCATTTTTAAGTTCTCTAAGTTTTTGGTTGGTTATTAGTTAGTATAGGTTGTTTTGATGCATTGTCTTTTTTTCTTGGCAAACTGTAAAGACAGGAAGGTGATTGGCATGCCTAGTTGGCCACCTGCTCTTTGCAGATTTTATTTAATTGATTGGTTTAATCTCATTTTGAAAAGTGCTCCCAAAGTTTGTTACTAACTAACTGTTGGGAGTTGGTTTAATTATTTTTTGGATTATTTTTTGAGATCAAAGATATAGAAGCAAAATTTGAAATCTTGTTCTAAATTGAGTCACTCTACAATCGAACTTTAATCAAGTTTGGTTGAACGATTCAGATGCAATCTATTACAAAATTGCTTGAAATTTAGAATGACAAAAATGATATCTCCACAAAAGAAATTCAATTTAGAATGACAAAAATGATATCTCCACAAAAGAAATTCACACAACCCACTTAAAGAAGTTAGTGATAGACAAAAGAAACTCACAACCCAGTGAAAGAAGTTAGTGATACGGACCATGATTAGCAAGTTATTCCCACTATCTTTCAAATGCCCACGGCGAGTTACCCATTATCTTTCAAATGCCTACCGCAAGTTATCTTTCAAATGTTCACTACGAGTTATGACCATGATTGATAGGTTACTTTCCACTACCTTTCAAATGTCCACTAAAAAAGAAGTTATACCATTTTGACAATTAACTTCTCACCATTTGGCCTAAAATTATGAAATTAAAATAATAAATAAAATTTTCAAAGAAATTATCAATATGTTATTTATAGCAATCCCATCCTCCGCTTCAACCTCCTCAATCGAGTTGGCTTATAACACATAAAATAAAGATTGAACTAGGTCTATCCACTTTTGTAGATGAATCAATCGAGTTAGCTTATAACACATAAAATAAAGATTGAACTGGATCTATCCACTTTTGTAGATGAAAAATACTTTTGCAGATGAAAAATAAACACTTGTTGCATCTTACTCTTAGATCATACTCTTAGATCATAACAAGTTCAGTTGGAACATTTAGAACACCATTAGATCATAACAAGTTCAGTTGGAACATTTAGAACACCATTAGATCATAATAAGTTCAGTTGGAACATTTAGTACCCCATGATAACTGAACTTTTAGTACATCATAATCTTTACCATCTTTACCGTTGGATTTTAAAACTAAAAAAAAAAAAAAAAAAAAAAANTGGAAAATGTGTTTTTTCTTCAAAAAGTTCAACACATGATCTATCCAACTATTATTTAAATGACAAATCAGAATGGATGCTTTTTCTAACATCATTAAGGTTTAAGGTTGCCGCCAAATGGTATTTAAAAAAAAGGCATATGCATAAAATACAGACATTCATATAATTGTTTTAGTTTCAAATATTTGTTGTTAAAGAAAACAACGTAATAAATTACAATTGTGAGTACTCATGTGATTCATACTGCATTTCGCCCATCAAGTTGAGGTCTTAGGAAGCTTTCTCCTCAATTTCTTCTTCCTTCTCAAATCTACACATCACACTGCTTTTCAGTCAAGCCAAGCATGTTCTTTTTCTGGAAATTTGTACTAATTTTATCAACCAATACACAACTACAACATAAGTACTTCCTACTAAAACATCCACGAACCCGACGTCCTCGAGTTCAACCGCCAATTTGGCTTTCAAATATTGTTCCTCAAATATGCAGGCACTTCTCTTCATCATTTTTCTTCATCCAAACCTACTTCACTTTAACTTAATCCATTATTAAGCTGTTCCACGAACATTTCATCTCGTGTTCAGATCAAATTCTCCGACTTCACGCCAGCTATCATGCATGCCCGTATCGCCATTCTCGGCCTCCTCATCGTTCAATAGGTCCTCTGATGCTTCCTTCTCATCTCCCTGTGTGGTGTTGTTTCCCCATCCATTGATCATTTCGCTTGGATGAACTTGCTCCTGCTCCCCGACACCATGGCCAACTGGAACATCGCTGCTTTGGGATCCAACATGTGCACCTGTTCTCATAGGAGCACGAACCATCATTTCGTTAGCCTGTGTTTCGCCCCGTGTTTGGTCAGTCTGCATCATAGCTGCCATCCGAGTCTTGGCGTCCTGAGCCTCTTTACTCGCCTTCCCTCTCAACTCAATCTCAGCTTTTAGTTCAAGAAGTTTCCGTTTCTCTTCTTGCATAAGGGCTTGTTCAAACATCAATCTTTCTTCTGAACGGAACTCCCCCAATGCTCTTTTTCGAGTTATGATGTTGAAGGCCAATACCTGCTTCTCAAAAGTGCCAATGAACTCGGAAATTTTGGCCGAGATGTTATGGTCCCACTGCTGTGACCGTGACAACATTTGGCCCGTTGGATCCGAGTCGAGGATTCTATCATCTTCTTCTGCCTCATAGTCAGCCACCACATGGTATGGCAGAAGCCTGTACAATTTTTTTGCATAATGCATCAATGAATCATTAAATTGTTATAAGATTATGGAAGAACAGATACTATGAACCCTGACACTTCGAGTTATCCTGTGATCTTTCACACATACAAAATAACCAAGTAACAGAAGGAATAAGAAAAGACCATATGGAACTATTTAAATTCGCAAAGGATCGACCTAGCCTATATAGAACCCATCGAGAAATTGTGTGTTACAGATAGTTACATGATATGTTAATTATGTTAGGAATCACGGATATCTACAATGATATGATATTGTCCACTTGGAGCTTAAGCTCTCGTGCTTTGTTTTGGGCTACCCCAAAAGGCCTCACTTATAAACTCATGATCTTTCACTAAATTAGCCAACGTGGGACTCCCTCCCAACCATCCTCAACAAATTATACACGGAAGAATCCTCTATATCAGTAATAATAATAGTGACAATAAAAAGTGGTCGGTTTCTAATTTCACCCCATCCCCCACAAAACAATAATAATAATAAATTGCGGACGTCCATTGGTGTTTACAAAAGACCTTCCCNTCTGTGATCTTTCACACATACAAAATAACCAACAGAAGGAATAAGAAAAGACCATATGGAACTATTTAAATTCGCAAAGGATCGACCTAGCCTATATAGAACCCATCGAGAAATTGTGTGTTACAGATAGTTACATGATATGTTAATTATGTTAGGAATCACGGATATCTACAATGATATGATATTGTCCACTTGGAGCTTAAGCTCTCGTGCTTTGTTTTGGGCTACCCCAAAAGGCCTCACTTATAAACTCATGATCTTTCACTAAATTAGCCAACGTGGGACTCCCTCCCAACCATCCTCAACAAATTATACACGGAAGAATCCTCTATATCAGTAATAATAATAGTGACAATAAAAAGTGGTCGGTTTCTAATTTCACCCCATCCCCCACAAAACAATAATAATAATAAATTGCGGACGTCCATTGGTGTTTACAAAAGACCTTCCCAATTTACAATGAGGAAGGTAAAACTATAGGAAGTAAAAAAATTTAGACACTTTACATCAAGATATAACTTGGTAAACAACATTGTCGAAAAGTTTTATGCAGGTCTGTGTCTTTTCTACCAATATTCTCTAGTTTCTTTCTTTCCACAGTTTCCAAACGAAAGCCATGATGAGATTTTTCCATAATAGGGCTTTTGTATTCTTGAAAGGGTGTACATTAAGGCCATATCCAAAAAATCATTTACCTCCCTAGGAAATGTGAGATGTCATCCGAATATATTGAGAATCGTTGTCTAAAAATTCTGTTCGTGCCTTTGTGATTCTTTTCTTTCTTGCACAATTATGATCCACATTAATAAATAATAGTGCAAATTCGTAACTCCACAAACAGAAGACGAAGAACGGGAAATGATAGAAAGTGAAGGAAGGAAAAAAAAGACCTATAATTCAATGTGGGAGCTCAGCCATTCATGCATCAACACTCACAATCGCCTTCAAAGGAGACTCCCTTGGCTCTATCTCTCTCCAAATTGTTCTCTTTGTTACAGGGATGCTGAACAAAGATGTACACTTAATCAAAAATTGCCCCTTGGCTGCCAAATTTTGGAGCATGCTGAGATTGTATCCTTTGGATCCTTTGGTTGGTTTACTGCCTTCCCAACGAAAATCACACTTTCCTTTCTTACATTCTCACGGGAACAAAGACCATTCGGAAACAGACCAAATAACATCAGAGCTCCTTCATACTGGCCCTTCTTCCACTCCCGCCTTTAGGTTTTGGTGGAGGTTTGGGAAAGTTTGATCCATGGATGACTATCTGAGCTGAATTGCTCCTCTTCGCCCCTCAGCCAGGCCCGCCTACAAGCAGTTCTTCTCGAGCTGTTGTTTCCTCACCGAGAACCCGTTCTGCCCTTTCCCGAGAGCCATCTTCAGGTAACCAACTCTACCTTCTTGACCTACCCCTCATCCTTTTCTCAAATATTTACTGCAATCTCTCTTTCCTCAGGCACTTGTCGGCAACTCCAATTGGAAGATGATTCCGAAGAAACTAAAGATGCAAGAGAAGGAGGAGAAGACTTTGAAAAGAGTCTTTCTTTGGAGCATTTGAAAAAAATAAAATAAAACCAATGCTAAAGTTTCACAGAAAAACACTCAAATTTTGACACTATTATGGAGAATACTACTTTCTTTGCTCCTTAGAGATGTAAACAAACAATAAAAATAATAATAATAAGTTCACAGGCTTAAAAAACAAAATGACATTTCCAATTTAAGCATCTCACTACAAAAAAAAAGAACTCCAAACAAACCAAGCAAGTTCATAGCTCCAAAATATATGATCCAGATCTTCCTCCAACTCCACCTCTGACAAAGAATGCAACAGAACAACCATAACAAAGAAAACTTTTTTGAAAGTCGATCAAGAGTGTTAACTCTTCCTTCAAAAACTTGCAATGAAGAATTTAACATTCTATGGAATTTTCACCGACCACAAAAGAAGAAAAAACAAACTCACTTAGGGAGAAGGTTCAAAAAGCAAGGAAAGAATGAGTTATAGGAAAAGCCCCCAGGGTAGGGCTCTAGCAATGAATATCCCTTCTTGATCTAAGCTCGAACTCCTCAATCAAAGATAAGAGAACCATGATATTCACTATTTCCCTATAAGAGAATGGACAACAAAAACCAAACAAAAAAGAGGGTGAGCTCCCGAAAGGATCTAAGATATCAATAACAGAGTGTTGCATGGAGGACAAATGATATAAACGGAAAAATGTAAAGAAGAGGAGTCTATCCCCCAACCCATTTATCCTCCCAAAAATATATTTCCTTCTCATTACGCACGAAACAATAAAGCAAGTAATCAAAAGTTGGGAGTTGCATGGAGGACAAATCGAAGATTTCTACAAGTGTCTTTGACCTCATTTGATACCTACTTAGAAGGATGAGGACTGTACTTGCTCGCTATCATCCTACCCTAAAGGGTATTATAGGAACCAACAACGCCATTTAGCCAATTGGTTATGAGTCCTTAAATTCCCTAATTCTAAACCCCCCAATGTTCAGTCTTCCCCACAAAATCCCAGCGCACACAATGTGCATCTCTCCCCTCATCTACCCCTTGCCACAAAAGTATCGCATAAGCGTCTGTAGACTCTTACATATGAAACAATGGGCTCTAAAAAGTGACAAAGTAGAGATGAAGGAAAGACCCAATCTCACAACTCATAAGAGCAGCCCATCCACCCACCTTCTTAAGATCACAGTTCAAACCCTAAAAATTTACCTCTANTGAATTGCTCCTCTTCGCCCCTCAGCCAGGCCCGCCTACAAGCAGTTCTTCTCGAGCTGTTGTTTCCTCACCGAGAACCCGTTCTGCCCTTTCCCGAGAGCCATCTTCAGGTAACCAACTCTACCTTCTTGACCTACCCCTCATCCTTTTCTCAAATATTTACTGCAATCTCTCTTTCCTCAGGCACTTGTCGGCAACTCCAATTGGAAGATGATTCCGAAGAAACTAAAGATGCAAGAGAAGGAGGAGAAGACTTGAAAAGAGTCTTTCTTTGGAGCATTTGAAAAATAAATAAATAAATAAATAAAACCAATGCTAAAGTTTCACAGAAAAACACTCAAATTNTATTGATCTTAAGCCTCGACATGGTCTGAAAGAATACTAAAATGTGGATCAAAATGAAGAATAGCTCCTCCTTTCTTGAATAAAAAAGTATTATCATCGGCAAATTGGATGTGAATAGAGATACTATAACGGCCCAGGCCCACTGCTAGCAGATGCTGTAACGGCCCATGTCCATCGCTAGCAGAAACTGTCCTCTTTGGGCTTCCCCTCAAGGTTTTTAAAACGCGTCTGCTAGGGAGAGGTTTCTACACTTTCGTTCTCCTCTCCAACCGATGTGGGATATCACAATCCACCCCCCCTCATGGCCCAGCGTCCTCGCTGGCACTTGTTCCTTTCCCAATCGATGTGGGACCCCCACCAAATCCACCCCCTTCGAGGCCTAGTGTCTTTACTGGCACTCGTTCCTTTCTCCAATCGATGTGGGACCCCCACCAAATCCACCCCCTTTAGAGCCCAATGTCCTTACTGGCACACCACCTTGTGTCTACTCCCTTTGGGGAACAGCCTCTTCGTTGGCACATCGCCCGGTGTCTGGCTCTGATACCAACTGTAACGCCCCTAATTAGTGATGTCACCCATGCGTTGTTGAGCTATGTTATGAAATGCATGAAGGAAATGAAACATATTTTATATTCGGTATATCATTTGCATCGGGATAGCTCCCCTTTATGTCATGAAAGTAAGAATTCGATACCTATGTTCGCCATGATATCATGCGGGCTTTTTCTGTTTTGTGACGTCCGGTGACGTGTAATACATTGTGTCCGACCAAGCCAGGCCCAGGGGTACGTATACGAGCCGGCCTGGTGGGCCCTTGTGCATGTAGGCCGTGTGGAGAAGTACCATACATCCATCCCTGCCCAGAAGAGGAAATAATCCAAGGCCATGTAAAGTTTATGAAAAATAAGTCCCACTCATATGTTGCATGTGTTTGCATATCTAACCCCAACNATGTGCACGTAGGCCGTGTGGAGAAGTACCATACATCCATCCCTGCCTAGAAGAGGAAATAGTCCAAGGCCATGTAAAGTTTATGAAAAATAAGTCTCACTCATATGTTGCATGTGTTTGCATATCTAACCCCAACAGTGGGGTGACTTACTGAATATTTCATAAAATACTCAAGCCACGTGCTACCTAAATTTGTCAGGCAAAGGCAAGGCACCTATGCACGGTTGACGGTGGAAGCTGAGGATACCATGGAAGTTGATGAGAGGGCATTGTTGGACAGGATATGTTTTAATTGGGTTTTTAAGTTAAATCGATGAATGTTTGTTTTATTTAGTTTTTCTGTTTTCAGTTAACGAATTATTTCTTTTTCTGGGATATGTTTAATTCGGGTTTTTGAACTTTTTTGTAAGACCTTGTTGTTGTTTCCAAAGCTATTCATTATGAATTTCCGCTTTATGATTTATGCATGCATGGGTGACGTCACTGATTAGGTTAAGAAAATTAGGGGCGTTACAGATACTTTATCCTCCCAACCTCAAAGTAATATTACCTTTACTCCTTCGGAAACAATCCTACTGACAACAAGAAGAAGAGGAAAGGAGACAACATATCACCCGATCCAAGGCCTCTAAAAGTTTTGATCCTACCTCTAGGCCTTCCATTAATGTGAATCGAGTACTTAACCGTTCTAATACAACTCCAAATCCAGGCTCTTCATTTGTAACCCAAACCTTTCTTTTTGAGGACCTTATCAAGAAAGTTCCAATGCAGTAGCCTCGTTAGCAATATGAGCTTGATCAAGAATTTGCCTTCCAATGATAAGGGCCCAAAAAATTGTCGGATGGAAGACCTTATTAATTCTATTAACCGAAACTGCTATAATCTTACACACACTCGTTACAAGACTGATGGGCCTGAAACCCTTAACCTTATTTGTCCTTCCCTTTTTGGGAATGAGGCAAACAAAGGTTTCATTTAGAGAACTGTCCATGATATCCCTTTCAAAAAACTTTCTAACGAGTTTACCCACTCAAGATCCTCCTTAAAGGCCTCCCAGTTATCCTAATAAGAAGGCTAAAGAAAAACTATCACGACTCGAAGACTTGTTCTCGTCACACTCGAAGATCACCTTTCAGATTTCTTCCAAGGAAAAGGGGAAATCCAACGCCACCTTTAGCCTTCTTATTAAGACTGTTGATAACATTGAATCTACCAAAAACCATTCTGCTTCTTAATCCTACAACCCCCAAAGACCTCTTAATTCCAAGACTTCAACCCCCGTTTAAGAGCCCTAAATTTCGCAATGAAATGATACCTTACGTCCACATTACACCATGCCAAAAAGGAAGTTTTGAAGGATGGGAGGTGCACCAACATATTCTCAAATCTAAAAGGATAATGGCCCCAAGTTTGAGACCCTGAATTAAGAGGAAGCCACCAACGATCTGAAGTAACTCTAGGACCCAACACTCGTCTCACACTCACATAAGCATCCAACCATCAATTGGATAGAAAAAAACCTTACCAATGCTACTACGCACCATTCGGACAAGGTAAGCCTCATGTTCACTAGTGAACGTCAAAACAGCTACTAACCTCAATGAAATCAAAACAGCTACTAACCTCAATGAAATCAGTAAAAAGTCTCATAGAACTCGTCAAAATGAAATATCAAAATCCCCAGCAAGAGCCACATAGGCCATTTAATTTGTCAAATCTTCTCAAAAAGTCTTCCTACATTTCGGCTTAGGAGAGTCGTACACTCCTGAGACCCACCTCATATTGTTTTCCGTAGAACTTCCTAAAATATCATATCAAAATCTTTCTTAAAGTATCACAAAAACATTTCTTCATAAGTTAAGACTAAAAAAAGTAATTTATGCATGCAGGATGATATAAGAGTGGGCTTCAAAAGTTCATAGTTTGATATCTTAACTTAATAAGACACTTGTTTGCGAGGGTATTTAATATAGAGAAGACTATATTGAGGCCCTAAGTAGATTAGGAAAGTGAGAGGGAAAAGACTTCCCGTCAATTGGAATAGATATAAGAATGTATAGAACTTGCATTGAAGGTGTATTAAGCGCAAAACAGAACAGAACACATTCTAAGGGTTAAAGGGTGAGGAACCCCCCTCCCAATCAACAACTAATGTAGCCCAGCCTCCCAATTTTGGAGGACTTGAGCCAGGCTATAATTACAAAAATAATTTGTGTCCAAGACTCCATAAAGAAGACATAATTTATCCATTGTTACAAAAAGAACCAAAATAACAGGACGAGATACAAAAATGATTTGCAAGAACAGGACGAGGCATAATTTATCCATTGTATGCCTTTCTATATATTTTCTTCTTTCTAACAAAAATGATTTGCAAGATGCTCGACTTCGCATAAGATAACAAGATACAAAAGTAGAACAACCCAAGCAATAATTTGAATTTGCATAACACAATTCATAATTGCAAACATAGAATCTAGATCTACTGCACAAGATGCATCACATTCACGGGGAGCCAATTCTTCATGCTGCGTGGCCTAGTAATCTCAATATATATATATTCACTAAGCTCCAGTTTTAAGTAAGCATACGCTAGAGTCCAGATTTACATGGCCCTAAACTTATAAAACCCCCCTGAAGTAGACAACTAATGATCTGAACATAATTTAAAAGAATGTCAATTGCAAGTAATTAGCCAGTGAAAATTTGTTCTTCCAAATAACAGCAAACCCGTCGCTAGCAATAGGCTCTAAGACATAATTACACATTATTTAGAAACTTAACACAAAAAACTGCACCAAAAACAAGCATTTGAAAAGGACGAACCTCTCACAAGCATCTTCAAGGGAACCAAAGGGGCGCTTAATGTCAGGATGGCAAACACGCCAAGCGTCCTGATAAGCCATCTGGAGTTCCGCCTGGTTCCCGGATCGCATTGCTCTCTGCTGCAGCTGGTGCTGGTGTTGTTGCTGCTGCTGCGATTGTTGAGACGGTGGTTGACTGGGGCTAGGGTTAGACTGCAAATTAGGAACAGACGTGGTTGGATTAGGGTTAGGGTTAGGGTTAGGGTTAGGGTTTTGGTGGAGGTTAATGGATCCAGGGCGGAGATGAAGACCCGGTGGGCGCAAATGCGCGTCTATATTGGAAGGAAAGCGAGAGATAGCGGCGGCCTGTTGTTGAGCCTGCTGCTGTTTCTGCAATTGTTGAAGAAGAAGAAATTGCTGGTGCTGCTGAGTTTGTTGCTGCTGTTGCTGTTGCTGTTGCTGTTGCTGTTGCTGTTTGTGCTGTTGCAAGAGCAGCTGTTGTTGGTGTTGGGCAGCCATTGCCTTAGCTTCGTCCATTTTCGCTCGCTTCTTGGACTCTGCTGAATGAGAGGGGAAATGGCATCTATGAGCGATGCAGTTCGCACAGACGAAGAAGAAGGATTCGGAAAGCCATCATGGGATTGCCCGTACTCGAGTGCAGCTCTTCTAATATATTGAAAACAAAAATTAATTCCCACCTATTTAATTTTATGATTTTATGGTTTTATTATTTATTTATTAAATTTTAAATCAAGATGGTAAATGACTAAAATACCCTTATAAAAATTTTAATATGTTTCCCGACGGTAAAAAAACTTAAAAGACTACAAAAATTTATATCAAACTCATTTATGACATTAAGGGTAAATTTGCAAGATTTTATAGAGATTAGGAGGAAAAGTACGAAACTACCTCTCAAGACACTTGGTAAGAAATCTAACTGACCAGATACTTATGAAATATTTATACATGCAAAGAAATGATTATGACTCATATGGATTAGGACGTACTTGTTAAGAATTTTCCTTTAATTGTGCTTCAAGACCTCTTGATGAGTAGTGCAATATAGTCCTAGGACACAGACTACGTTGCAGGGAATGCATGTGAGCCCTAGATGTAGGCACTCGAGTTATGTCGCAAGGAATGCATGAAACCTTGGACATAGGTATGCATATTGTATCGCCTAGAACACATGAAGCCTTGGATGTAAATATTAGACTATGTCGTAGGGAATGCATAAAGCCTTGCACTTCTAGACGTTATTCCACCAAAAGGGCTCCTTGCACTTCACCGTGCCGGTAGCACAGTGCACGTGTTACTTTGTTAGGCACATCTTTTAGCCATGCCTCTCCAGCCACTTTGGTCAACCTTTGTGCAGTTGATGGAAGGTGGGTTGTACATCTAAAAATCAATCAGATAAGCGAAACTCTACCATCTCCTTGAGGTCTTTACGGTTCAACCTCAGGCATTTGGGCAGCACTATCGACTGTGACCTTCTGTCTACCTCTATTGAGAGTTGGCCCATCGATGGCCTGTTTTCTCTCAGGAGCCATGATCTATCAGAAGATAAGAAGTTTAGGTTTAAATCGTCCTATCACGTTATTCATTCATGAAAGTGTAACTGCAACTGCAACTTAATTAAATTATTAAGGCTCACCCTCTAATCAAGTTCATATAACTTAGTTGGTCACCACAGAGTGTGTCGTCGAGATGAGCCATCGCCTTAATCAAGTTTAGGCTACTAGTCTCGAATCGTGACTAAAGAAATAAGAGAAAAGCCAATTAAGGAAGGTAAAATACAATAAAATTCGGCACAGTTTAAAGATATACAACACCATAGTCAAAATCAAATAAGAAAGAAAACAAAATAGGTATCGTTGCAGCTATATACAAATTGGAAATAGGAACGGGATGCAAAAACACATACAAAAAAGAAAATCCAAAATAACAGATTGGATAAACACCTTGAACCTACTCCCCTCTATGATCACACAACTCCCTTGCATTCTCCAACCTCGACCAGCAACATGTTTCAACTGAAAAAGAAAATGTAGAAAGGAGCCAGCATAAAAATACTCAGCAAACAACCTACTCGTAGGCTCTCATCACATCCTTATCTCAATAAGTTACCAAGTTTGGACCTAGTCTCTATAGCTATGTGAGCATTTAAGAGCCATTGAAATGATGAGATGTTCTCTTGTCATAATTTTATCCCTTAAATCCATGTAGTCCACTTAATCTTTATGTACTTTATCCCGACGCACAGACATCTTAGGTTGACATTTTAGAGATTTATGAACCTTAAAAAATTATATATATATATATATATTTAAGAAAAAATGTGTAGTTTTTTTTGAAAAAAATATATAACAGTGTAAAATCACGCCAATTGAAAAAAAATTAATAATTTGAAAACTCAATCGATACAAGTCAGACAAATTGAGAAAAATTTAGTAATTTAAGCCCAACTCACAAATGATTTTATAAACTCTAAAAGAAATATAGAGAAAAGCATTTAATTCTCAACAGATCAGAGTGGCGCAGCGGAAGCGTGGTCGGCCCATAACCCACAGGTCCCAGGATCGAAACCTGGCTCTGATAGGAGAAAGGCTTCCGATATGTTTTCCATTTCACACCCAATGTCGTCAGGTTCTCACCTTTCTTTTTGGGCATTAAACGAATTGGGCCCGATTCAGAGGTTGTTGGGCCTAATTTGATTTATCCGTTGGGCTTTGGCAATCTCTAGCTTTCGACTTTTTGTTTTTATTCTTTATCCAATTTCGACGGTTTTTTTTCTTTCTTTCTAATTTTAAAGTTAAAAAGTCCATTTAAAAAAAAAAAAAAACAGTTATATTATGTTTTTGACTACCTAAAGTCGCTCTCATAATGCATGTATGGGATATGTCATGGATGAAATGAGAAAAGAATGATGTTAATGCTATGTTTTGAATGTAAATTATGAGGACCTCATGCATGTATGCGTGTCATGTGCATCAAGATACTTTTTTATTATATTAGGTTAGTATGGACGTGTACCTTTGATATTCATGTTCGCCTTGATATCATGCGGGTCTTTCTTTTTTTTGTGGCGTCTGACGATGTGTAACGTGTTAAGCCCAACCATATCAGGTTTAGGGTGTACGTATACAAGCCCGACTGGTGGGTCATGTGCGCGTACGTGGCCATGGAAAAGTACCACACATTCAACCCTGCTCGGAACTAGAAAGAGTCCATGGTCACGTGTCAATTTTAAGATAGGTCTCAATCATGTTATGTGTGTGTTGCATTGTTAACTCCAACCGTGGGGTGACTTAGTTAGTATTTCTTAAAATACTCAAATCATGTGCTACTCTCGTACTTTACTTTCAGGTAAATGTTGTAACGACCCGAAATTTTCTACTTAATTTAAGGTCGCTACTATATACATATCCTAAACATTAAATGCGGAAGACTTCATTTAAATTCCATAAAACATAACCTTTATCTTAAAACACAGTTATGAATTTACGTGTTTCGAAAACATCTTTAAAATGATACAACAAAAGACTAAATAAAATAAATAAGCGTTTAAGTTAAAAACATCTTATTCTAGCCTAAGCCTAAGAAAATAAATACCATTACCCTATGCATATGTCATGGTCTCGAGTTGCGATGTCGTTGTCGCTATATAGGAACGTATTGTCTTAACCTGAAAAATGTAGTAGCACATAGCTTGAGTATTTAAGAAAATACTCAGTAAGTGACCCCACTATTGGGGTTAAATGCAAGAACATGCGAATGCAATGACGGGACCTATCATTTCAATCTATTTTCCTACGGTACTATCCTAACGGATAACTTGGATGTGTACCATATACTCTACACACAGCTCATACGTGCGAGTATGGACTCACCAGTCAGTTCGCACACCGCTAGGCCTCTTTCCTTGTCTGGCCATACTCTAGGAGCTTCTCAGGCCAGACACTCGTTAGAACTAGTAACCGCCACGACAGCATTATGTAAAACAAAATGATCGTACCCCTGTCGGCAGCATTATGTAAAATATAATGATCTTACCCCTACCGGCAACATTTTGTAAAACATAATGATCGTACCCCTGTCCATCGTGATGAAATAGGGGTATCCCCCAATGCATGAGCACACATAATGCATGAGGTCCCAATATTTTTCTATTTTCGACATTGCTACTCTCGTACTTTACTTTCAGGTAAATGTAAATCTCCCATGCACAGATGATGGAGAACACTAGAAAGACCATGTAAGTCAGGATAGGTCACGATAGAGCAGTAGCATTGAATTTAATTAGTAGTTGATAGGTGATTTATTCCAATTTATTTATGTTAAAAACTATGTTATCTTTATTTATGTTTTGAATTTGAATATGTAAATCCATGACCTTATTTTAAAAGTATTTATTACGAGATTCTCCATGTGTTTAAAACATTCACGTAGTGATGTTACTAATTTAAGATGAAAATCAAGGTGATAGAATGTTATTGTCTTTAATTATGTAGTTTTGGATTATTTCATTATTTCCTTTAGATTATCGGGATAAAATCAAGCTAGAAAACTAATCTCAAAGTTGAAAGGAGTACGTAACAGCCTATAAGTCCACACTCTTATAAGGAATGCTTCGTTCCTCTCTCCAACTAACGTGAGATTTTACAATCTACTCCCTTGGGGCTCAACGTCCTCGCTGACACCCCGCCTGATGTCTAACTTTGATACCATTTATAACAGCACGAGCCTAAGCCCAACGCTAACAAATAATGTCTACTTTGACTTATTATGTATTATCATCAGTCTCACGGTTTTAAAACATGTCTTTTAGGGAGATCTCACAAGATATAAGAAATAGGGATTTCACAAGATAAGAGCAAAATTTAGACGGGATAATCAAGAGTTACGTTCTTTCATCATGCCTTTTCAATTTTTATAAATAGGGACGTATTTTATCGTCAATTGAAAAAGTAAAGTGAAATTTCAAATCGAGCTTTTACGTTTTCTTTACTAGTATGGTGTTTAGAGTTCAAAATATTAAAAATATGAATAACTTCTCGTTTTTCTTCTTAATCACCGATTATCTTTTCCGTATAAATTTATTTAACTTTCTCAAATGAAGGTAGCTCGAGTTTGAGTTCGTTCGTAAAAAACAACATTACACACCTTGATTGGACTAAGGAAGGATAGTTAAAAATATATAAGAAAGAAAACATGTAATCTATAAAGCCAATATCAACTTAAACACACCTTGTTGACATACACACTTCTTTTATTCATTACCCAAACATTACACATAACATAGAAAGCAGCTAAGTTTCGACAAATACAACGTTGTCAAGAGACAATTCAGCTAGTTCTCTTGAACCACCTTGTAGGGTTTCAACATTCGATTGAGATCGCCACTAAGGTGAAGCGACATGACTTCGTTGGTCGATCCGATGAGTTCTCCGGCGATGAACACGGCGGGAACAGGCGGTGCGTGGCAGACTTGCAACCTTACAAGAGCCTTCTCCACATCTCTTGCTTCAGGGTCATGATCAAGCTCGTACACCATGGGGCAAACTCCAAGGTCCCTTAGAAGAACAACCACTGCATAACAAAGGCAACAAGAGCTCTTGCTTATTACCAACACTTCATTTTCAGCTGCTAATCTCTTCACCTTTTCCATTCAAATTGAAGAACAGCCCTTTTGTGGTGGCTTGAGATGATCTCAAAGCAACGCTGTTCTTTGGTGGTTTGGATTTATGAGCTAATTTGTTCAAATAAAAGAGATGGGTTTTGGTTTATTTATAGGGATGATCAAGGAAAAGGGTGCTATATTGAATTTGAAAATGGATGCTTTTTTTTCACTTTCTCTCTTGGAATCTAAGCTTAAGAAAGTATCTTTGCAAGTAGAAGAGGGTTTTGTTTGGTTGTTGAAATATTCAAAGTTCTATATTTTATGGTAGATTCACATTCCATGTGTTTTGTTCTTCCGAAAAGATTCAAACACTTGATCTTGATCTGAAGTATCTTAATTAATTGAGTTTTGCTCGTGGGCTGATCTTCTTTTTTAGAATACGAGTCCAAAAAGTGGATATTGATTTTAAGTTCGGATTAGTTACTTTGGTTTCAAGGAAAGATATTCAACCAGTTGGAAGTGTTGGAACTCTTTCGTTCTATGAAGTGAATGAAGGGAATGAACTCTTCATCTACGTAGCGGAAGCATTGGAAACCGTGTTGATTTTTTTTATTAAGAATTAAAACAAAGCAATAAAGAGAAGAGTAAGAACTCTACCTTTGTAGAAACCCTAGCTTGCAAGACTCCTTGGAGTATTTCAACCGTGCAAAAGTTCTTCAACATTCCACAAGATCTTCCTTACTATGACTCGAACACAAAATCAAGACTTGTGAGAGCCTCTTGAAAGAAAATCACAAAGGGATTGGAAGAAGGAGAGTTTCGAGAATTCTCTAGTCTAGTACCCTCATTTACATGTCTCCACATGAACGATTTGGATCAAATTATTTGTAACAATTACAAAGTGAGCTGTATCAATAGTGTTACCAGGATAAGGCACCCAACCTTATTCATATACTATAGACTCTTTAGGTTATTACTTAAACACGTTCCTCTTGTATGTCAACCACATACTGTTCAAAATTACATTAATAACTTTGGGTTTTCACAGAATGGATAACAATTAAATTTCAAATAAAATAATAACAATTATTGTTAAAAACTAAATAATTAATTAAGAAGGCTTTAGGGCATAAATCACAATAGTGAAGAACATAACTCTTTGGTGGAAAACACTCGTACCCTTGTCAGGATCAATCAAGAAGAAATTACAATGACAATTTATAGAGACTATTACACTTTCCTTTGTTTGAGGTCGCTCGGGATGAAAAGCTTAGTAGGGTGGAGGGGTGTTTATAATAGAGGTCAGATGACACATTTCTATATCTAAATATTTATTCATGAAATGTCGAGATATGGTTAATACTGAAATACTTAAGTTCTTTTACTAAAATAATTAGATATGTTTATTTTTAAAATACCAAAATTATTTTCCTAAAATATATAAATAATTGGCTCATAATTTTTTTAAGTTGATTAGTTTTGGGCTAGCAGTGATCTTTTAAAATTTTAACTTGAAAAAATAACTAATGATCAAGAGTGTCATGACCGAATTTTGAGATTTTAAAACCCAGATCAAGACTAAAAAGATGAAAGTGAATGCTTCTAAGACAATGTACCAGCTACTATCCACTTAGAAGGCTATCTCTGTCATTCCTATATGTCATAGAGGTCTAATAGGTTCTTAGAGACGTCTAAGTTTTAAATCCCATCTATTGATTTCAGGATGTTTGGAGTTAACTCCTCAAGGAAAACCAATCTATAGGTGCACACGAGTCTAAACCTTTGATCTCTCACGATCTTGGGGTGCAAGGCCTACTCGATATGTACTGAATTAGGTAAGCAGGTAAATTGCACTAGCTATAGGGCCCTAATCTAAAATAAATTCTATGCATGCTTTGCTAAGGAGATATTCCTATCGATAACCTAAGCCATAATTTAAACTTCACCTTAGTCATATCGGGTAACTGAGGAGGTCTATTAGATTCCTAAGGCGGCTAGGTGGCTTAACATGGACTTCTAGCTCTAAGTTGACTCATCGAGTCTTTCTTAGTCTGGGAACACTAGAATCTAGACCCTCTAACCGTCATTCACGATTCTAAGGTGCTCAATCTACTAGAGGCGTCTTGATCTAGGTCATCATCTAGCCAACCTAACTTAAGCTCCGTGGAGATAAACATACTCTACAAGGGTAACACACAATTAAACACTTGGAGCTAAAATATACTATATCATGGAAACATACACGTGGAGAGATAACATCCATCAATCACCCAGAGCATAGATCACAATAGTCAATCCTTCTTTCTAATATTTCGGAAAGCATATAAAACAACGTTTATCGCAAATCTCATCATAGTGACATTTTTGTAATTTCTTACATCATGCATAACATGCTCATCCATGTTTCCTAACTCGTATTCTAGTCATACATATTTTATCTCTAGTTTTGCATAATACATAAAACAACATGCTTTTGGGAAATCTCAACCTAGAGGCATAACGGTAATTTTACCATAACATACAATACATACTCATCCAAATACGTTCTTTCAAAGTCCTTAACATGTATTTTCTAACCATCTAAGGTAAAAAATGCTTGCATGCTAGTACGTTCTAGTGATCCCTACAAGTATTATATGCCTAAAATCTGTATGGTTACTTACTTGGGTGACACATGCTTTTCTGAGCTAGAGTTTTGCATGTTAGAAGCTCAAATCTTCTGAAATTTCTCTAAAAAGTCCCAAGTCAAGTCAAAATAGGATTAGTAATGAAATCAATACGAATAACAGTCGAAAGAAGGTTGAACGATGGGAAAAGTAGTACTCACATGCCTATTCACACGCCAAGAGGGTTCCCCACACACGCATACTGACACGCCTAGAGGAAGAATACGCATGTTGAGGGGATGCCACGTGTCGCTTGCTGAATGGCTAAAATGGGTTAATTGCAATAATTGAGCGTGAGAGCCAAATGAATCGAACAATTTTTGCATTCGTGTTGCATGTGTTTGCATTCCCTAACTCTAATCGTGGACTCACTTATTGAGTATTTCTTAAAACACTCAACCCTTGTGCTAATTTTATATCTTAAGTAAAGGCAAGACACTCTTGTACGGTTGAGGACAATGACGCATTAAAGACGATGGAACATGTACTAGAGTAGTTTCATTTTATTTTATAGATCTTAGTTTAGTCTCGGACACGTTTCTCCTAATCTCTTCTTTGATTTTATTTTATTTTGCATTAAACATCTTTCGTTGTTTATTTCAAGACTCTTATGCAAACGTATAAATCCATGACATCATTTTATGAATTATTTTAAATGAATGTTTTTACGATATGCATATAGTAGCAACTCTATTCGAATAGAAAATTAGGGTCGTTACAAAAAAAAGAAGAATCTCGTGAAAGTGAGATTGATTTTACTTTAGAAAGTATCTCGTGAAATTACACGATCGAAAACCTATGAAGATTCAACAAAAGCAATGGATTCTACAAAAACCTTCCTCAATTTATTCAACATACTTGAATTCCCCACCTTTTTTGAATCTTTGTGCTGAATTATTTCAAGCTCAAGATTCTTTTTTGTCCTACCTTCATCAACTCTAGTTCTCTATTTTTAAATATATATATATTAATTCCAATATATAAATATTAATTTAAAACAATTTAATAATTTTTTACTTTTGAAAAATATTCGTCTATATTAATATTTTATCGATATAAAAACGAAGAAAAATAAGTTCTTCAAAGGGGAATGAATATAAATATTCTAATTCCTTTTACTTTTACTTTTTATCTTAACCTTTTGAGGTAAAAAGTAATTCCCAACTTCTTGGAGTATATTGCTTTACATGATTTAACTTTGAAAGCTCTATATATTTTTAAATTATTTTTTTTTTGTTTTATTATTATTTTTTTTCAAATAGTTTTAATAAATCTGAATTTAAATATTTGTGTAAGGTTATGAATTTATCATAAATTTGTAATTAAAAAAAATGTGAAGTATCTAATAAAAATACAAGGTTGTCACATCGAGAATATCTACTTTACTTTGACCAACTTTTTTTGGTGAAAAATGTATTCGAACCAACTTTTAATTGGAGCTTTTGGTCCGTAGAACATATGTTTCTCCTAAGAATGTGGGTGTTTGGAGATCGAATCGATACTAGTGAGGGACGAGTGACGTAATAAGATTGTGGGGAAATATTCTCGAAAGGCCTCAAAGATGTATTATATTTTAGGGCGAGTACGGGGTTGAGAACAATAGAGGGCTCGTTATCCCGATCAAGTTGAGGACTCGCAGAGAGTTTTGTCATCTCTAAGGATGATCAAACTAAACCAAATATTTGTTACGAACCAAGCTAGTTTGGTTTTTTGGGTCAACTACATCAAGAATGTTGAATTTCATCACAAATGGCGAGGGATACACATATGGCTCAACACTCGGGCTCGAGAGAATTCGTATTTCTTATAAAATAAGATAATTACTACGTGCATGGTGTGTCTACTATGTATCAAAACTATTTATAACATTTCATTAACGTTCATAAACCTTGCAAATATGATAAAAAGATAACGGAAATAAGAAAATATCTCTATCCAAATTCTAAGATGAAAATGATATTAAACTACCCTAACAACATAACCATGATTTTATTCCATGGCCTCTTTAGCTAGCACCATCGTCCATTCATGGGGTGTGCATTTACCTAGAAAAAATTATAGACATATTTAGAATTTAGCTATATTCAGGAAGTAACCTTACTATTAGGATCGAAAAATGCAACCACATGCAACATATTTTCTGATCGATAGGACCTACTTTTCATTATTGTTCCTTGGATCTCGTCTTTCTTCTTTTAGTTGGGTTGGATGCATAGTAATTGTTTACACATGGTTCACACGTGCATGTGAACCCACAAGACGAACTCGTGTATGTATCCCTTAGGTCTGACTATGAGATAGTGCATTTTCACACTGCTGAAAATCAATGAAAAAAGAAGCGCGCATAATATCATGGTGTACGCGTCCATACATAACATATTAGAGAAGTAATACATGCTCGTGCGACATACAACATATATGAGGTCATGCATTTAAAATCATGGTTCATTGTAATGATGCATATAATATTGTCATACGTATCATGACATGCATCGTAACACCTTAAATTATGTAATTTTCAGTAAATAAAAGAAGTATTTTTATCTTGACATGAATGATAAATTAGGGATGTTGCAGAAGGAAAAGTGGACGATAATAAGGAAAGGAATTTATTGAAAAATATTCATAAATGAATTTGAAAAATAGCCCTTAAAATGGGATAGTTGAAAACATATTATAAAGATCGAAATTGTAGAAAATAGCCGTGAAGTTTGTTAAATTGGAAAATTAGCCCTCAATTGTTAAAAATCTTGGAAATGTAAACCAAAAAAGCCAAAGTTCTAATTTGGCCACTTGGATGCCACGTCATGGGCCTTACCTATGGACAACTGACATGCGGCAAGTGGGAGGTGATTGATGGGTGATGATGACTAGGACATGCCAAGTTGGCCATCTTGAGCTCCAAATTTGTTTATAAGTGAATTTCAAGATCATTTGAGGATTGTTGGGAGGGAGTCCTAGATTAGCTAATTAAGGGGTTCATCAAGAGTTTATAAATAAGGAATACATCTCCATCTCTATTGGTACGAGGTGTTTTAGGGAATCCCAAAGCAAAGTCTGAGAGCTTATGCTCAGTAGACAATATCATACCATTGTTGAGAGTTGAAATTTCTAACATGGTATTAGAGTCATGCCTTAACTTAGCCATGTCAATAGAATCTTTAAGTGTCGAACGAAGAGTGTACTTTGGTTGAGGGCTCCAAAGAAATCAATCGAACCTCGATTAAGAGGAGGCTGTTCGAGGGTTACATAGACTTCAGGAGAGGCTCTATGGTGTACTTTGTTCGAGGGGTATTTCGTACTTATGTATCCACATATTTGAATCTCCAAGAAAAAAATAAAAATAAACTTAATTACAACGAGAAACCAATTATACTTGGATTTAAAAAAAATAACACAAACTTGATTTCGAAATCGGAAATACAAAATTGAAATAGATGTCTAGACCTAGTGATAAAAATTACGGTATTCCAAATGTTCCAACGAGACCTATTACACGATCCAAGACCAAAAAGATTCAATAAGCATTCATTATTCATCTACAAAATTAGATAGACTCGGTTTAACCATCATTTCATGTGTTGCAAGCTTATTCGATTGAGGAATGACCATTTGAAGCTTCAGAAGTGAACATTTGCACGGTTGAAGTAGTGGATGAAGTTGCAAACATCATTTCATGAGTTTTTAGAAAACTTTATTTCTTTTTAATTTCATAAAGTTTTTAGTGGTCAAATTGACTTCGTGTTTTGTGGAGATTCAAGGGGATCAGGATTGAACCTACAAATTATGATGTAAATATCAGATTTGTGATGAATGAAATTGATCTCTCAAGTTGAGACGTTCCTTAGAAATCAGAGCATCATCTTTGCCATTTCTAAGTTTCAAGCAATTTTTGTGGAAGATTGCATTCGATCCATTCAATCAAGTCTTGATCAAATTCGATCGTAGAGTGACTCAATTTAGAACAAGGTTCCAAATCTTGCTTCTAGATCTTTGATCGTAAGAGTTAATCTAATTCTAACCCTTATCTCTTGGTTGATCCGAATTTTGTATAAAGAGGTGTTAATTTCTTTGATTCAATGATTCTTGTTCCATTAAAAGCTTGGATCGTTGGGTTAAGGACTAGGATTGCCTTATCCCGAGAATCTTTAAAATGAGTGTGAGAAGTTGTAGTCTACCAATGTCTCATGATTCAATATATCTTGAGAATTTGTCGAATCTATGATTTCTTAAACAATTTATCAATTAGATTCGATACGACGGCATATACATAACATTTCTCCAGTTATCTTTCTTTCGGCTAAAGTATCTTCTACTTTAAAATGCGATTACGGAAGTAACAACCAAGTAGAAGTATAAGATCATTACATTCATGCCATCACTATTTCAAATTGATTCGAACATAAATTTTTTAAAACTTAGAAATAACAAGAAAACATATTAGTCATTTTACTTTGCAATTCCATAAAATGAAAATATTATAATAAAGGTCAAACTAACATTATAAATGAGTTTCCAACCACTTCATGAGTGGAACTCAAAACATGTTCATTCCGTCACGTCATAGACGTCATCAAACGTACATCGGTCTCTTACCTTTATTTGAAAAATTGTAATAAAATGATGAACATTTAAAAAAAAAAAAATTCAATAACTGAATTCACTATTAGGATAAAAAAATGCTTTCACACAAAATATATATTTCATGACGGTTCGTGACAATACTTCATTCTCTAGGTAGGGGTGTATACTTTACTACTCCATACACGATCTACACATGCACATTGGAGGAGATAGAGAGACGTTGAAAATTTTGTGGGAAATTCGAGTGAAGAAGACAACATCCATCGGAGGGTGGACGACGGTAAGGGCACGTGTCAGGCGAAAAAGAGGGTCGCGTGCCACCGGAGGGTAGACACGCGTCAAGCCATCATTCGTGGAGGAAAATCAATGAAATCATCACGTGAGGCGGGATTTGAAAGCTGACAAACTGCTACCAAAACCGACAACCCAAGAACCCACGCACGACCCAAACTAGTGCTTCCACCCGACTCCGCATGTGCCACGTGTTAGCATAAGAAAATTTTGAGATTCCAAGCACACGACTCTTGATTCGAACCCACGCGCTCAACCTTTGATAGGCCAATCCACTAACCCCACATGGATGGCTGAAAACAGGCGTCCTACCCCCTCAGACGCGTCTGACTCACGAGTGAAGCTTACAAGTAGACTACTTACTGTGTCTTGGTACTCATTCCATGTTTTCTATGTCTTTTAGGTAAACAAGGAGTTAGTCGAGGTCAGGAGCCGACTCTGGAGCAGGTGCCATAGACAAGCCTCACCCGTTGTCCTCGACACCCCTTTTGTTTAAATGTTTTGTGTCAGTTCCTTATTTTTTGTTTTAACTACTAAGGTATAAACTTTATTTTGATATAATGTATATCAGGTTTTAAGTTCTATATGTTTTATTTTGCGAAAAATTTGTCCGTCTTTGTTTGAGTCATCGAGTCAGTCTCAATCCTTACAGAAGTAAGCTGCATGGTCCTATTCAAGAAAGAGGGATGAAAAAATATATAAAGTCCTAAAGATCAAGTCAAAAAGTTCATCATCATTATTGTTGATTTTATTTCGAAACCAAACCATTCTCATTATTGTTGATTTTATTTCGAAGCCAAACCATTCTCATTATTGTTGATTTTCTGGTTGTTTTCTAGACAATAATTATTGCTCTCCATAAATTTTGTGTTGATAGTTTAAATCCAAGAACCCACATTTAAATGATACCAAAACCCACTTAATTTTCAAGAACAAAATTAACAAAAAAGGGTATGTGTGGAATCGATATATTACTTATTACTTGCTACCATACTTAGTGTATACTTGCATTTATTTTTGTGAATTTTACACCATTTTACTATATATACCTTCACAAGCGATCAACCTCCACGACATCCAAATATGATATAAGTAGTTTACAGAACTCCGAAACTAGTTGAATTACTATTGAGTGTAGAGTGGGGTCAGGGTCGATGTCGTGTAAGAATGTTTGATTAATCCACCACACTTAAACAGTGTGAATGTTATCTTATTTATAATCAAATAAATTACAAGGATATGGAAATAGTAATAAATGGAAATAACAATAAATAGAAAGATAACTATCGTAATAAGGAAAATATTAGATATTTGCCTTCTAATAAAATTTCAAATATAATATATACGGTAAACTATAATTTATTACTAAATACCCTTAACACCCAATCGCAAGCTGAACGTCGGATTTGAACGAACGTGAAGCTTGGATCTGAAAAATTCAAAGAGGTTGAGAAACACTTTTCATGAAGATGTCAACAACCTGGTTTAGAGGAGACGTAGAGAAACACTTTCTTGGCCATCGAAAATTGCAGAGGGATCGCCGTTCAGCGGCGATGCTGCCTTGGCTTCGGCAAGAATATGTTTAACCCATGAAGAGGGATTGTCGCTTAGCGACGATGCTGCCTTGGCTCTGGTGAGAATATGTCTAACCCCAAAAAGTAGAAGGGGAAACTTAGAGCAAGGGACAAAGACAATGTTGAAGCCGGAAGAGTCGCCACATTGGGCGAAGGAGCCAATTTTGGCGAGAAGGGCAGCTAGAAGAGTCGCCACATTGGGTGAATGAGCCAATTTTGGCGAGAAGGGCGGCGGCAACTTGGTTGGCGAAGAGGCCAGTGCGGCGCCTAGATTCCAAAGGTAAATCTCTGCATAAGGTTGATGGGCTTATCGAGATTCTGTATATTGCCGAAGAGAACGCTGATGAAGATCCTAAGATTAGGGTTTTTGTGAAGGATGAAGGGAAAATTTGAAAGAAAATGAAAGAGGCTATGTTTGGAAAAGGTGAGGTTGTATGTACAGAGTATGACGAAGGATGATTTGGAGGTCAAAAGGGTGGAGCCGAAGAGTAATCAATCGGCTCCGCCTGCGGCAGCCATGAAGACTGCCCCTGCGGCGTCAAACCCAACAGGGGTGGTGGAGAAGAAGATGAGTAGGGAATTCATAAGCCATTGAAAATAAGGAATTAGGGTTGTTAAACCGAAAGGGCTCTACACCATAAGAATGTTTGATTAATCCACCACACCTAAACTATGTGAAATTTATCTTATTTATAATCAAATAAATTACAAGGATATGGAAATAGTAATAAATGGAAAGATAACTATGGTAATAAGGCAAATATTAGATATTTGCCTTATAATAAAATATCAAATATAATATATATGGTAAACTATAATTTATTACTAAATATCCTTAACATCGTGATTCCGTTAAACCGGTTATGGAGAAGAACTAAGGACTATATGGGTAGTTAGCTCAGGATATGAACTCCTATTGAGTGTAAAATGGGCTAACTTTTAAACTATTCCTAGTTGGACTAGGGACTATACGAGTAGGTGTCAGGATGAGAACCCTTATTGAGTGTAGAAACGAGTCAAGGTGGAGAGGTGCTCGAAAGCTGCAGTGTCATAGAGGGGTGTCAACCTTGGGCGTCAATTAGTTGTATTGTTTTAAGATTGATTTTGTATGTTTTTATTTATTTATTTTGTATCTCGTGCCTCTTTCTCCTTTGTAAGTAACTTGGACAACACTTGTTTGAATTGTTCTCCATTTTGGACTTCGAATTTTTTTTACACTAATGTTGTATGTCTTTTAATCCGCACAAAATTTTTACCGTATATTCTACCCTCACTATTTTATTTGTGTTGCTTTCATTTTTTTTTTTTTTTGTTTTTTTTTTTCGAAACTTAGAAAATTTGGTCATGATAGGCAAGAAGCATGTTGCTTCTTCCTCCTCAAATCCTCCTCCTTCCTCTGGTGTGCAACCGATTGGTCACCCTTCCAACGGGACCTATTGTCACTCTTCCAAAGGGACTTATTGTCTTGACACTCTTACCGTCAACAAGATCTTCTTTCCCAACAACCTACTTGGACACGATTGTTGATTTTCTCAGAGAATTGAAATTAAGGTTGTCCATAGATGTTCTGATAGAACCGGAATACAATTATCCAAAGATTACTGAGATCATAAAAAATGCTTATCTATCAAGATTTTTCTATATCTTAGAAGATACTCATAGGACTCATAGATTTGAGTTCATTTTGGTTGACAACAAATTGATGGAGATCACTCATATTCCAAATTGTGACGATCTGTAACGACTCAAAATTTTCTACTTAATTTAAGGTCGCTACTGTATATGTACCATAAACATTGAATGCGGAAGACTTCATTTAAATTCCATAAAACATAACAAAAGTTGACACAACAAAAGACCCGAAATAAAATAAATAAGTGTTTAAGTTTAAAACATCCTATTCTATCCTAAGTCTAAGAAAATAAATACCACTATCCTATGCATGTGCCATGATCTCGAGTTGCGATGCAGTCGTCAGCCGTACAGAAATGTCTTGCCTTAACCTGAAAAATGTAGTGGCACATGACTTGAGTATTTAAAGAAATACTAAGTGACCCTACTATTGGGGTTAAATGCAACAATCACATGCAATGAAATGATGGGACCTATCTTTCGTTTCGTTTCATTTCGTTTCGTTTCATTTTCCCTACGGTGTTGTCCTAACGATTAATCGTGGACGTGTACCATNCCCATACATGCGAGTATGGGCTCGCCAACTAGTTCGCACACCGCTGGGCCACTGTCCTTATCCGGTGGGCATACTCTGGGAGCCCCTTATGCCGGGACCCGTTAAAACTAGAACCGTCACGGCAGCGCTATGCAAAGCATAACGATCGTTGTCCTGCCATTGGATGTACGCGTCCGTACCCTCGTGATGGGATAGGGGTATCCCCCCAAATGCATGAGCACACAATATGCATGAGGTCCCACTAGTCCTACAGTTATCATTAATGAACATAACCCCCTGTCACGTTTTCATGCATACATGTCATTCTCATTCTCATTTCTTTACATATCATACATATTCCTAACGGGGTTATGTTTCATGCAATTTACCGTATTTCATGTCATACAATTCATGCAGTTACATTCAAATATTCATTCAAACAAGCCATAATCGTTCAAGGACCACACATCGTTACATGCATTACACATCACATCAGACTAAAAGCATACATTCACGTTCACATAACTACGTACTTAAGCACAATAATCTAGCATACAATGTATCATATCATAAACAAGTCATAACGTAAACACTTCATAGTCATATCGTTCTCTAACTTACCATAGCCTTAACGTTCTTATACCTATCACAGACATATCATTACGTAACGTACCTTAGTCATATCGTCACAAGAACGTACCCTAACACTATCGTTCTATCAATCTATCACAAACCTATCCCTTTCTACCCATAACCTAACCGTATTCTTTCATCAATCTCTCCTATCCATAGCACTCCGGTATGTAACCTAACCTTAACGTTTTATGAACGTATCTTACTCCTATCATTACATTTCGTTTTGTGCATCCTTCTCGTATCCTATCTCAAACATATCCTTGAGCACATCGTACCATAATTATTATCATACAAATCACATATTATAACATAACATAACATATAGGAAGCATATCGATCCATAGACAATTCACACATATCAATATATATGACACTTGCAGAACCACAGGGCACGTGTCAACATCAAATATAACCATGTCGATAGTAAGGTTACTTACCTGGCTAGCTTAAGTCGTTGTCACAAATATATCTTTAATGAAAGTTTGATTCCGTCCTTTGAAATCCGAGTCAACCTATATGAGCTCATTACATCAGTTTCAAGTTTGAACTTTATAAAATTATTTCTCTAATTTACATTGGCCATCCTAAAATTCTAATATTTGGTGTTAGACAAAATTTAAAGGAGCTCACTGCCCTCTCATATTTACTGTTTTATTGTTAAATCCTGTTCAACAAATCTTTCCTTAAATCTCCCTCCCTCTCTCTCTCTAATTATTTTCATTCTGTAAATAGGTTTTTCAATTGTGTAAACAGATATCACTGTGCAATTGTAAGTCCAATTGTAAGTTGATTGTTTGACTAACAAAAATGCTAACCTTATTTAATATAACTTAAAATGCTAACAAAAATCTAATAGATGGATATGAGATCTGATTATTACAAGATCTGTTAAAATATGAAAGAAGATTTGATCCTAAATTAATTTCTTATAACCATAAAAAAAAAAAGTAAATGTGAGATAGGATTTTACCCGGACAAAAATCTCTAAATCTGGAATGTTGAAAGCCCATTTTACTTCTTCTCAGATCTGACGATTGTTGTTTTTCTGTTTGTGGGGATGGATGAAAGGTTAGTGGGGAAAGATTTATTTTACTTTATTTTTAATTAATTAATTAATTAATTTATTATTATTATTATTATTTTAACTATTTTTATAATTATTTTTATTTGTTTATTTCTTTATTTATTTTTGGGCCAAGTCATGAATAAGACCTACAGTAAACAAAATTTGTACACAAAACATTCTCAAAACCTTTTATTCTTCCATCTTTCTCATGTCATGTTTACTAAAGGTCCTGGTATAACGTTTCTGGTACAAGACTTTAAGTATTCTTGGTTCATCCACTTCTATTAGAATGCCTACAAAATCAATTATTGGTTCATTCAATGGCCCTAATAAGAACATTTTCCCGTCCTAACCAAAGTCCTTCCATTATTTCTCTCAAAACATTTTAAAAAATCCTTTTCTAATTACGATGCGCTTTAGCGTATACTAGATAATATCTTAGAATTTTCCAATAGAGAGCAATGAAAGATAGTGTGATGTCCCACATTGGTTGGGGAGGAGAACAAACCACCATTTACAAGGGTGTGAAAACCTTCCCCTAATAGACTCGTTTTAAAACCTTGAGGGAAAACTCGAAAGGGAAAGTCTAAAGAGGACAATATCTGCTCGCAGTGGATCTGCGTTGTTACAAATGATATCAGAGTCAGTCACCGGACGATGTGCCGGCCTTCTCGCTGTTCCCCGAAGGGGGTAGACACGAGGCGGTGTGCCAAGAAGAACACTGGCCCCAAAGGGAGGTGGATTTGGGGGTGGTCCCACATCGAATGGAGGAAGGAAAGAGTGTCAGCGAGGACGCTAGGCCCCGAAGGGGAGTGGATTGTGATGTCCCACATCGGTTGGGGAGGAGAACAAACCACCATTTATAAGGGTGTGGAAACCTTCCCCTAGTAGACGCGTTTTAAAGCCTTGAGAGGAAACCCGAAAGCGAAAGCCCAAAGAGGACAATATCTGCTAGCAGTGGATGTGGGTCGTTACAAGTTGAATCATAATTTAGGATCCTCCTTTGGTTGAATTAGCCTGATAAGACAAACCAACTATTATTCATGTCTTTATTGAACTGAGTTGCTCAATTCATGTCTTAACATTTATTTCTACACTCCAAAACATCTGGTAAGACTTGATGTCATATAAACAAGGTCTCAACAAACAACTTGGGGCTATGTTCCAGAAAACTCTACCTTAATTCTTCCAGTCATAGCGAGTAAAATTGTTCTATCATGGCTCGAGGGCGAAAGCTAGTCCAACTTTAGCACTCTTGTCAACCGCTTGGATGTCTACATCCCCAGAGACGGTGAAGAATGACTTTGGACGCCACTCGTGCTAGATAAAAGCATTGGCCTTGCCAAAGTTGTTCACTCGAGCCTTCACCATGGTCAATGGATCAAGTGAATGTTGGGTGCCAAGAGTGATGGTATTCTCAAAAAAGCAAGGTAGCTTCCATAAAGTCATTGTGATATCTTTTTGTCCCAAAATCACACTTTTGGACTAGTGGGGTGTTTTGTAATTGAACCATCGAGGTCGGTGCACATGAGAACATGTACTCAAGTTATTTGGCTTCATTGGAAGCTGTTATAGTTGGCCACTTGTCAACATTTTCTCCTTCACAAGACTCGGATTGGACAGTGGCCGCTTTGTCTCATTTTCACCTGCATCAAAAAGTGGCATTGGTGTTTAGATCTTTCTCTTATTCGACGAGTTGGGATTATGTTCTTCCCTTTAAATGTCAATGGGTCAAAATTGTAAGAGTCCCGCTCACCTCTCGGTTGGAAATGAACGTTTAACTAGCGCACCAAAAATATTAGAATCGTTCTTGATCTTACTTAGAATTAAACAAAACAAAATGTTAAACAAACTAAATTGGTGAAATATGTAGAAAGTTCTTGCAGATCTTTAATACTTTCCCCAACTTCTCCAATAGTTGAATCTCCACTTTTAAGTATTCATCGCTAGGAATCGAACACAAAGTCAAGGCTTGTGGTTGATTCTTGAAAGAAAATCTGCAAGGACGGGAGAAGGAGACTTTTAGAGAGAATACTGGAACGATCCCACTTCAGTTAATTCAACAGCTGCTTCCAGGCCTGCCTTAGATGATGTTAGAGAGATGGGGAACTCTTTGTCTCCCATTTCGGTGTAGGAGACGTATACGAAGGAGTGCAGTTCGTTCGATAAATTCCTACCTCTCTATCGATCTCTGAGATGTTTGGATCTCGTGGCAAACTTTTTGGGTCAACCCAAGGGTCTTCTCTACTTTGAGGATATTTTCCAAATAATATATTTGAATATCTAATATGGTAGGATATAACATCTACCCCAAATCATATTTAAATGTCATAAGATATTCTAATATATATTTAACTAATTTAAATCTCGTTCAAATTTCAAATATATATTTTCATTCAATTATCTATATACATGGATTATTTTAACATTCAGTATATCAAAAGCAATAAATATATTTTTCTCTTATTTGAACCCCTTAAATTAAATGTATTTTTCTTTCTTTACATTTAATATATCTAATATATTAAATTGCAATTTAAACACTCCAAACTAATTTATTTATTTATTATTTTTTTTAATTTAATCTATCTGGTATGTTAAATATCAATTTGAACAATTCAAATTAAATACCTTTTCTTCTTTGAAATTTTTCTTCAACTAAATTGATCCTTTTCGTGTTACTATGAGCGGGCAAAGAAACCTTATGACCCTATTGATTATAAGCTGCAATGATATAAATTAATTAAATATATTCCTTCATTAATCAACTTTGTTCATTAACTATATAGGCCACTCCATTGTAGACCTAGAGTTGCACGCTTATATAGTGTAGAACAAGTTTTGACCATTGATACAATCGTTATAAGCAATCACGAGTTGTTCGCAATGTCTTATGCCTTAAGTGCCACTAACTCTCTCATGAACAATTTATTTATGATCAAACCATAAACCAAGTCCTTCCAGGGTCGGTGAGAGAGTGTGACTCCATTGTTCAAGTCCCGAAATCAGCACTTTAGGGAACTACTCGTCTATTTATTCTACTTATTCTATATTAAATTTGCTATAAAAGTCATTCTCAACTCCCTTAGGATTAAGATTGAGTCGCATATGGTCATCTAGTAAAATATTAATTTTCTCGATTAATGAATTTGTAAAGGGAGATAAAATATTTTCGTGGTCCAATGTTATATAAACTCTTTGTAGTATAAGATATACCCACTCACATGTGTCAACATGAACGATTTAGATATAATCATTTGTAACAATTACAGACAGAGTCGTATCAATTATGTTATCAGGATAAGGGACCAAACCTTATCGATATACTATAGACCCTTTAAGTTATTCTTAAACATGATTCTCTTGTATGTCAATCACATGTTGTTTAAGATTACATCAATGATCTAGGACTTTTCATATCATGGTTAATGTTAAATTTTAAATAAAATAATCAAATATATTATTAAAATTAAACAAATAATTACAAGGCCTTATGGCATAAATCTCAATACTCTCCATGTCCAAGATATTCCGACATTGTCCCCACTTTTTATGTTACCCTAGTTTACCTTAGTGGCTTAGATCATAGATTGTAGTGTCATGGTATCCACTTATTCCGACACTTGTTCTTAGCGTGCATTTCCTTATAAGGAATTTGAGCAGGGTCGGTCTCAGTCAAGGCTCTACCTGCTATACCACCTCGTCAAGTACCACTTCAGATATTTTAGGGTACATAATCTATCATCATGCAATAAAATCTAAGTTATTAGGTACTGTAACGACTTATAACCTAATTAGATCATAAGACATAACTAACGTATGCATATAATTCACATAAGGAGCGAGATCTTGCCTACTAACCTTACAACTTATGCACCTTGTCAAGGCGAGGTGAGCTTCAGTCAAGTTGCAAGGTGTCACGCTCAGGCTTTTTCAAGGCGTGTTGCTTATGGTCGCGTGTCAGATGTTCCAATGATGATGCTTGTCCAAAACGTATTGTCCACGACCGCATGCCCGTTCTAACCCCTTTACTTGCTTTCATGTTAGATTAGCATTTACTATTCTACTTTCATACTGCTGACTTGTTCATCAGGTTAGAATAAGTGTCGCAAAATCGCTATCCCGCTCCACAAGAATGTGATTGTGATAAGTGGTATTAGAGCCAAGTTGACTCCTTGAATCGTAGTACACAAACATATCTGCTGCAAAACAACTGGGCAAGTCCCGAACTAATCAATTGGTAGAGATCGAAGATTAGTTACTCTACGTAAGTTGTTCCTACAAGCAGGATACTTACTAGGTATATTTATAAATTCACCCCGTTTTCTTTTCTTTTTCAGTTGTTCGTAGGTTGCAGGGTCAAGGTGGATGAGCGTTTGAGAGCTATGTGTCACGGTCATGCCTGTCCAGGGCCTGTTGCCCATGGACACATAAGGAGCGAGATCTTGCCTACTAACCTTACAACTTACACACCTTGTCAAGGCGAGGTGAGCTTCAGTCAAGTTGCAAGGTGTCACAGTCAGGCTTTTTCAAGGCGTGTTGCTTACGGTCGCGTGTCAGGTGTTCCAATGACGATGGTTGTCCAAAACGTATTGTCCACGACCGCATGCCCGTTCCAACCCCTTTACTTGCTTTCATGTTAGATTGGCATTTACTATTCTTGTTGTGTTAGTGCGGGGGCATGACCTGTCCACAAAATCATGTCTACGCCCTCCATGGCTAAAATGCTCCAAAATATACTACAGGGTGATGAAACTAGTCGTCAATTCTTCCTACGGGGTTATATGCTATAAAAAGTTTAGTTGTTGCTTATTTGCTTTTAGCCTGCAACATTGTTTTGTAGCAAAAAAAAAAAAAAAAAAAAAAAA